>NC_132883.1:37641236-37876236 GCF_030463535.1 Salminus brasiliensis | reverse complement strand
CACTCTGCTTTTCCTCTTACCGGACAGTGTTGCTGTCCTCTCTGGGTCCAGCTGGCATGGTGTGCAGTTACCTATCTGAAGTGATTGAAGCCAGTTGGCTGGGTTAGCTTTTAGCCTGACTTTACTGACTTCACCAGCAGTCCAGAGCGGATACCTACAGCAGAGCTTCTTTCCGTCGGCCCTTTTTGATCAGCCTAGCATTAGATTTTAGTCTTCTTAACCAAGCCTCCATATTCTACCAAAGTAGTTACTGCATTTAGCCTGGAAAGGCTTTCACTAGTGGTTTGTGTGTATGTTATTTAATAGTTTAGAGGTTTTGGCTCAGTTCGGTGAAGGCATTACAGTATTTTAGGATTATAGCATGAAATCACTTCCAGTCTAGGGATCCTTTAACTGGTATAGAAGGTAAAAATCCTTCCAACTCAAAGTTCTCATTTATAAAAAATGGCTTTACAAAAAAACACCCACCAAAAGGTTCTTTTGGGAGCCAAACGTTGCACTTCTTCTTGCACACAGAAACACTTTCTGGCACCTTTGTCCATCATAAAGCCTCATATCTCCAAAGCTAGAGGGTTAAAGAAGAACTTCAATATCTTAAATAGCTTAAATATCCACTCCTGTTTTTTTCTTGAAAGGGGTCTTTATGGATCTAAAGGTTCTTTCTCCATGGCATCGCTCCAAAGGGCCCTTTTTCCACCTTTGGAGTAGGAGCATGGAGTTGAAGGGGTTAAGAAGATGCGGTCTGAGCCTCTGGAAAGAGTTTCCGTGTGGAAAGCATCGTATGGTGGCGGGCTTTCGTACGTGTAATGAGAGTAAACAAATACGAAACAGCCTAATCCGTGCCGGAGTGTTTGGTTCATTCGCTCACACCTTCACTCACACACACAGCCACACACCCCAGTAGCAATAAATCATTCAAACTGTGGCTTGTTTAGGCTAAGGATTGCCTCTCGTTGCTTATTCACTGCTGGGATTAAGTCCCAAGCAGGGCTGCTTATTTACCTGTTTATGAGTTTCATTAGGCAGTCCATCAGAGGCAGTCCGTCTGTGACAGCAAGATTAATCAGCCTCCTGCTCCTCACAAACACACACATACACACACACACACACACACACACATATAATAGTTACTATATAGATACATATATTTATTGTCCTCACTGGAATAATTAAGTCCTCTCTTCTTTGCTGGACGCACAAGTTCTATAAAAATTCCTCTATGAAGGAGTCACTGAAATAGAAGTCTCTCTTTGTTTTTAAAGCCACATAAAGAGAAACAAGACTACTGGGGAATCTAATTCATAGTTAGCGGGGCTATTGATTTTCGGTCCCCCTGTTGTCTTGGATGACTAAATTCCTTCATCTCCACATCCGAAAGCCAGTCAATAAAAGTGACGTGGTTGGCTACAGAAAATGACACCATGATTCAAGACCAGCCAAGGCTCCAGGATTTGATAGAAAACCCTTCAGAGATTGTCAAACATCTACAGTTAGGTCATTGCGTTGGACGTCAAAGCACTTTTGAAATTTAAAGCAGACTTTCGGCTTCAAGAGAAGCGTGAAGGACTCCCGAAATCTTGAAATGAATCAAGAACTTGCAGCTTGTGTTTACACACATCTGAATTTTACAGTACATCACATTTTCATTTCGCAACGTCTCTCAAATTCATGAACCATCTTATGACTAACTGCTCTTGCCGTGAAGAGCTATTTTCCTGCACTAAGTTGTATTTGTATTTTTATATGAAAATGAAATGACACCACATGTCTAGACCAGCCAATGCTCCAGGATTTCATAAAATGGTTCAGAGAAAGTCAAACGGGTACAGTTCCATCACGGCTTCGGATATAAATGCAGTTCCGAAAGTGAAAACAGTTTAGAATTAGAGTTGCATCTTCAAATCAATAAGAGAGTAAAGAGTAAGAATTTGCACTCATATTTAAAGAAATGCGTCTCAGTTGGTGTTTTATGGTACGTCACATGATCATGCCGGAACATCTCTCGAATTCATGGAACTGCTTCAGATATACTAAACCAATTTTTTTCAGTCTTTCCTTGCAAGGCAATAAAAGCATAAAAAACACATGTTTATAAATGTATATTTATAAGGATATTGATTATTCTCATTGCATACAAAGCATCTTAGCAGCAGTTAGCAAGTTCACAAGTATATTTTTTGAAAACGTAGGTTTCTCTTCATCTTTTGCAGCTTTTCTGAAAACCTCTGCATCTTCTGAGAACACAAAACAAACCTTAAAGGCTCACATGAGCATGTCAGTCCTGCATTTCATCACAGAAGCAAGTGTAATGGTCAAAATAGACCTAAATACAGAGGAATGCTGAAGCACATTTCTAATAACATTCAACAACTAACAATTCATAAGATTTCTCGTAACCTAAACAGCAGGCCTACTGGCCTACGTAACTCATTTTAGTTTTTTATTTATGCATTTATTTATTTATTTATTTATTTATTTATTTTTTAAGTATTATTTGAAATCGGTTTACCAATTAGGACATATAACAAAAACAACAGCAAAAAAATATACATAGAAATGGTCAAATCTAAATGTATTATAAGACAGCTATGTTGAAAAAAGTGACAGATACAAAATTAAAAATGAGTCTGGCATCCAAAAGCATTTGTGTGATTTTAATTTGCTGCAATGTAATTTGCAGCAATGCTCCATTTGTTTAATAAAAAAAACATCTCATTCCACCATCTTTTAAAGCACAGAACACTTCCATGTCAAAAGTATGACTGTCTGAGCTGCAGCCATTCCTGCGATCAGGGCCTGCTGCTGTTAAGAGGGTAAAAAGAGATCCCTATTTATGTTTTAGGGGACGGTTGAGTGTGTTTTCGAAACGTGGAAAGTGAAATTCCAGTGTGATTTTGAGGACACTGCAATCTCCCACAGTACACTCATGATTTCTAATTTGAAAAGCATAGCTCACTACATGGGCTGAACGTGGACTAAATGTGGGATGCATTGTGGGACTGTTACTAAGCAACAGAAGGTGGAATGAGAAGGATCTGAAGACATTTGCTCATATTAGACATTCATATTACACTGTGAGTTTCAGATGATTTCCCATATAGTTTGTTGATGACGGGCAACATAACGATCAGAGATCATTTCATGAACAGCTCAATGCTTTTACTGATGCAGAATTCAGACGTTCTGTCACGGTGTGATGAAGATGTAAGCCCACTTGTTTGTCAGCAACAACATGTGCAAGTTAAAACATCACTATGTTTCAGTTCACAATCATTGTGATGATCCACTGATTTGCAACAAGGAGAATAGTGTCTATATTGTTGCGTCTCCGGACTCGGCACGCTGCTAACTGAGCTATGTAGCTTTAGTAAAGCCGGCAGGGCAGTGCTTACGAGAACTACGTAGGGCTGCGTAGCCCGAGTCATATTTGTGTGAATCTGTCATATTACTATATCACATAAGTTCACATAATTCCTTTACTTTTACTGACCGTTCTGTATCTCAGCATGTCCACAAATGCATGTGCATTTTGCAAGTGTCTCAGAGTAGCGACAGTAGGGGGAGCCCAAGAGTGAGAAATATGGATTTTCCCACAATGCTGCTTTAACATCATGATGCCATCCACACAAAACCATATATCTGTGGATAAGGCCTGGGGTCACCCCCCGCGCCCCCCTTTCCCCATGACAGAGAGAGGGAGAGAGAGAGAGACATTAAGTGTTTAAAGACTGCCCTCCTGTGTCTCAAATACACACTCTGTCCCAGCATGTCCCCCAACTGACCCAAGTCCAGAATCCCTTCTTTTAACTGTACACTCACTCATTCTCATGCCAAAACCTGGAACACGAAACATCACGAAGAGGCAATCTGGGACTGGATCTGGATGGTTCACCATTTCACCCAATCTGAATGAGGCTACTTCGAGCTAGAGCAGTCAAACTGCCCCACAAAAGCTACAAGAGCTCCTTTTAGCTGTTTCATGTACAGTATATAGGTCTACAGGGATGGGAGGGACACTTAATATTAAATAAAACATACTGATGGGTGAAAACTGAATACACTGTTCTGAAAACACGGTTCTTTTACATAGGTAAAACTGTCAATTATTGAGAATCCTGTTTAATACAGCTGTATTATCAGCTGTCAATATTATTTAAAGGGGCTTTTGACTGTTACATACATATATATATATATATATATATATATATATATATATATATATATATATATATATATATATATTATTTAATATTTTATAATAATTTAATGGTTAGCATGAAAGTCAAGTTATTCAGAGTAGTTCAGAGCTCCATAACAGAAGGATATTGTATAAATTGGTGTGAATATGCTGCCTCATGCACAGGATGAAAATTTTTTGATCCATAACATATTTTTAAAATCCTTTCGATTACACTGATGGGATTTGACTGACGCTCTTATACAGAGTGACTTACATTTTAAATTAAGAGTCTTGCACAAGGACTTTAATTAGTGTTGGTGGAATTAAACTCTAGCCTGTAATGTACAAGCAAAGTTGCTACCCACTACGCTACACCAACCCCTACCAATTCATGGCTGGGATAAATTCTGTGTATTGCATAATATAATAGTCCAATTACTTTTTTTTTTTTGTTCAGGTTTAGCACTATTTTACCATTTTCAACATTCCACAATATAAAAGCTCAGAAGACAGGGTTTATTGCATGCCTATGCATAAACATAATGGTCATATTTGTGTCATGGCCACACTGAGGTTCCCATCACTTCCACTGTAAAGAAATAGACAGGTTTCAGTACATTCTGTTAAAGTTTAAATACATTTTTTTACACTGCACTATTTCACACCAAACCAGTGATTTTGTTCACATTTCAACCTGCTAATTAAGTCATTGAAAAGTCAGTGGAAGTCCCATCTGAGTCCCAATGTTCCTAGGTCAGAACCAAACAGATGCCAAATGAACATTTATACAGATGTTACAGTACGAGCTTATACAACATAAACCAAACCAAACCAAACCAAATCTTTAAGAATTTGCTATCACATATGCCGAATTTTTGCTCAGATCGAATTTGATAACTCATTTATTAACAAAATAATTAAATAATGAAATTAAATAATATTTTGATCATTCACATTATTAAATGTAAGTGTATCGATATGTAATGTGAACAAATCTGTACCTTGATAAGTATATGCACTTAGCCTCCGACACCAACAACAAATAATTAACTTGAACTGATTCAGTTCCCTAAATATCAAGCAAGCCGCCAACGTTTTCCTTCCACTGACTGCTGTCACAGGTGTTCTTTTCCTTCTCTCCACTAAGCACATATTTACAGGGAAATCCGATATGACACATTCATGCTGCATGCCCAGGAACTGACCCACAGGTCCAAAAATCCAGTCTAGGACCACATATGAAAGTAAGTCAAATCTGATTTTTGAACAATGTCCACACAGTCCTAAAAAGTCCAGGCAAGGTCTGTCACTTTAGCTTGGTAATGTGACCATAGCTGTAGTGACTTTAGAGCTTAAAAAATGTTGAATAAACTAAATAAATACATTAACTTATGAGGTTTGACCATGACGGCAACAAAATGCCTACAATTTGCATTAGGAAAAAGAGGTTATTGAAATTAAGCTATTAAAAAAGATCTCAACTGCCCATTTAAAATATATCTGGACTTAACACAGATACCTCATTACTATTTTTTAAAAGTGTATGCATACAGAATCCGAGCATTCTTTTCAGCCCAGTGTTAAAGCTGTACATGACAGCTGGACCCAGATCTGAAGGTGGAACAAACAATGAGTTGTGCGATGCAGGGCCGGTTTGGCAGAAAGCTGTGTGCGGGGGCTCTGGAAATTAACAGGTTGTCATCTTTTGCTCAGCAGTGAGCGGACACCAGATCCCTGAGCATATTCAACAATTCAGCTGGCTCTCAGAACACCCACAGCGTGCTTTGAAGCTGCCGTGTTGGGAAGTTAGCGACACGAGCCTCAGACCTTTAGCACTCTCTTCTCTTCCTTCTCGAGTCTGCAAGAGAATAATGACGCTTTTCTTTGGCAGATGTGGTGTGCCTCAGGGTATCATTTTGAGTGTGTGTGTGTGTGTGTTTCCTGTCTCCATAGCTTTTAATGTGTCACTATTTGATGTCAGGTCTACATCACTAAACAGGCACACTATCAAGAGTTTCGGCCCACGTCTGCCATAAACAAGTATGAAGAAAAGAGAAATCAATTTCAAACTCATAATAAAACCAGCGTCTGCTGTACCTGAGGGTAAATAGCAAATCAGTTCACAACAACATCCAAAAAGCATCACAAAGAGACACACAATGTTATCAGATATTGTAATTTTCATTTTTTATTTTCAATTTTAGGAAACGTCAAAGACGAGATGAACGGTCTGTTTTTTCTTGTTTAATAGATGGGCATGGAATCCGTAATAAATTTGGTTCTCCGCTGACACTGCTCCAAACAACCTTTTTTGGTACCTTAATCTAACCCTTTAACAACACTGTAAGCGCACGGTAGACTTTTTTCCACAATAAAAATTGCTGTAATAAAATCTTCGTCTGTTTGACCTTATTCACCTCATTGAATACAGTGTGTAATGCCATATATAACATCCACCGGATGGCAATGTCGTAAATGGATATCATTGTTAGAAAGCTGAATTGTGAAGAGTATTGGCATGACGTGGCTCTTCAGACATTTACTTCAAGCTACACTGAAAGTTTTTATGATTGAATGTTAAATTCTACATCCTAAGCATGATATTTTATTGAATGACAGAAACTGTACAAGAACAAGAATCACTGAGTTACCTTGAAAATTGTGTGTGACCGCTTGGTTGAGTTGCCCAGTTAAGGTACACATGAATTGGAAGCTAATGTTACCTCAGCATAAACACTGCATTAGATCATATAGCCAATTTCCTTGCTAGCCTGGATTGTATGTGTCATACAAGACTGTTATATCTTTAAGGCTATGATATACTCATTATGTACAATGACATGATTTTGTAGTTCTCATTTTTTTCTGCCACAGCCATCATAGCTGAACAGCCTGGTAGCTATAAATATTACATTTTACTCAACTATAAATCTAACATGTACATTGAATTAAAGTTCACTAAACTTTAATAAATGAGGATCCAGGAACACAATGTTACCACTAAATATTGTTTTGCAAATGTATGTATTACCGTAGCCGTTAATGTTTTTGGTGAAATGGGTTTCTTTTATAGTTGCCTTGGAGTGCCTCAAGAGTCAGTGACCTTCCATGTAGCAACAAGCAGACTAAAAGTGTAAGAAGAAAAGGCAGAGAGTCTTTCTTCCATCAACTCAGAGCCTCTGGAAAAGGTGGTGCAGCAGGGGGGTGGTGGTGGTGGGGGGGGGGGGGGGGGGGGGGCTGTAGAAGGATGTAAAAAGGCAGCGAATTTGCGTGTTCACGTTCAGTCATCGTGTGAGTTTATCCAGACTCTCTGGGAGGGGAGATGTGCAGGGTGCTGAGGAATGTGTGATCGACGCTGCTAGTCTGCATTGGTCCTGCATGGCTTCCGTACACATCCCCACCACACGGCACGACAGCCCTCCACAGCGTTACCGACTCCAGCAGTCGGCCTCCCCTCGGCTATTGTGTTATTCTGTGTGATGAACGCAGCAAGAGAACATGGCAAGCTTGGGCTGTGTGGTACATTTTTTGGGGGGAGATTTCATTTTGTAGAACATAGAGTTACAGAGAGAGAGAGAGAGAGAGAGAGAGAGAGAGAGATACTGAGAAACAGACAGAAAAAGAAACAGAGACAGAGAGAGCTCCACAATTCATATTTTCAAAGAGTAAATCAAATGAGAATGAGTAACCTGAAGTTAGATGTAAGTGATAATGATGATGTTGATGATGATCATTAAATAAAATATTTTTTCTAATATGAATAACATTTTTATTATATTATATAATTTTTTATTATATTATATTATTTTTATTATTATTATAAATTAGCTATATATGTGTACATTAATTATGCCAATTATTATGTATAACCTTATATAAAAACACATATGGCAGCTTTCCAGAAAAAGGATAAAACCTTATCTTTCAATGAAAGTCAATGTAAAGACATTTTGGAGCATTTCTATTGGTCCATTCCTCACAACGTTTTGACACAATGTAAACAACAACTGTCAAATTCACATTAAACAATTGTGAAAAAGTGAAAAATTAGATCATCTGAGCTACAAGGTTTTGGGGTGACAGCGATAATATATATATATACTTTCACACCAAAACCTTGTATCACCATTACTCCCATTTTTAAAAAACATGACATAGTTTAAATAGTTTTGTTTATTTAAATAATAGTAAAAAGTTACAATCATAGCTGTCACTACCAAATATATTGGTACCTGAGTAACCTACAGAATACTTCATGATTTATTGTAGTTAAGGCTAAACAATAAAAATAGACTTAACTGCATAATAAAATTCTTCGCAGTCATAGTGTGTAATTCCAAGAGTCCCAAATACTGAAAAAGGACCATTCAAACTCCCACTAGCCAATCATAGGAATCATAGTGAATGTGAATTTGAATCGATTATCTATTTCTTTTATTTATTTATTTATTTATTTATTTGAGTTAGCAACTTTAATCGAAGAATCAAGTAATCATGGCAGGCCTTATTACTATGAGAGCAACAACGTCAGCAACGATGGCGACTATGGCAAGTGGTGATGATGATGATGATGATTGTTATTATGTAGGAGATTCTTTTTATTTTAGTCTGTATTTCTTGACAGAATGCTTCTCTGACACGAGAGAGAGAGAGAGAGAGAGAGAGAGAAGCAAAGGGAAAAAGGGAGAGAAGTGAGAGGGGGAAAATGAAGTGTGAACAAAGAATAAACCTTTCTGCAAATACACACGTGTATTTATTCGCTGCTTTTCCTGGACAGAGTCATGCTTAGCTTTAATTAAAGCGTGTTGAGCCTCCAAGGGCAGGCATGTTCCCTGACTGGCCAACGCCAACTTGTCATGCCCTTTATTTAGACCAATACTCCTTATGAATGACACCAGTATACCATCATTAATCAAGGCTCTTGCCACCCGTTCCTCTTCTGCATTTTTCCAGCATATTTACACTTTCCTCCGTGGCATTGGGCTTGTCCAGAAGGGCAGCCAGCAGTGCCTGAATCAACAACACCTCGTAGAACAGGGCCGCACTTCAACTTTGGGAAATGGCCTCCCTCTTTCTTTCTGTTTCTTTTTTTTTTTTGCTTTCGTTCTCGCATCAGAAGCGCTCAAATTCGATATGGGATTTTAGGTGTCTGGTGACAAGGTGACTACTTAACCCATTAATAGGCGTATTTCGCCATCGGCTTCTTCTTGACCACAAACTGTACCTGGGCAGTCTCGGACCACACACGGAGAGTAATGTGTACAACGCTGAGGATTTGCTCAGCGAAGCCTTCAAATCTGTGCCTGGCCCGGGCTGCCGGGAGCGCGGGATTGTGGGTAATGGGGGCAGCTCACGGGCCGGGTCAGCCTTGCCGGACACACGTCTGAGTGAGCAGACACAGGGCTGGGTCTGTGTGTCTGGACGAGCGATTATTCCCTCTCTCTCCCTCTCTCTCTCTCTCTCTCTGAAAGCTCTGAGCACCTGCTGACAGACGGATCTTCGACTTTCCTCCTCGGTGCAGCTTCTATCTCCCTTTCCCTCGCTCCCGACAGATCGACTGACCCGATGTCGAGGATCCTATCCCTTCTTCCTCCCCCCTTTTTTTTTTTTTTTTTTCAGGCGTGTGAGCGCTGCGGTAGGTTCCCCCATCAGCCAACAGGAGTAAAAGGACACTCTTATGACTATTATTTCAGATGAGTGGTTCCTAAGCCACCTCTGTCTGACAGTGTCGCCCCCCTCCCCCCTTTTACCCCAAATGTAGTCCATCAGCCAAGACTGGCTTCTGGTATCTGGAGCTTCTATAGTTTTGAGATGGAGCTACATGACTAATGGAGCAACGAGTTAAGGAAGCGATTAGCTGGTAAGCATCATGCTAGCATACCAAAGCGTTTCCTCAATTAAAAAAAAGAAAAGAAAATTAAAGTAAGGTCAAAAAACATTATTTCTAACCTTTGCACTTTCGTCCAGTGGTGTGGTAGTATCTGAAGAGGTGCTGTATACTGTATACAATTAAAAGCTACAATGGAAAACTGTATCTACCTTATCATAGTACTTGAAAAGTCTTACACACAACATTTCAAATACATTCAGCCCACTAGCGAAATGTAGCTGCTGCTTCAGGAGAGCACTAACGCTAGGCTAGCTGAAGAAATAAGAAAGGGCCAACCCCAGGAAGTGACGCAGGGAAGCCGGGGGAGCAGTGCCAAGGAAGCTGGTGAAGCAAGTGGATGCCTGGCTAAAAGCTAACTCAGCTGACTGGCTATTGTCGGTTCAGCTAGCTAATCACACACTGTGCTGAGAAGACACCGAAAGTACAGCAACTTTATGTGGTTAAGTTGTGAAAAAATACAAAATATTATTATAACCGTCGGTTATTCTTGTCACAGTGCTAAGCTATGCAAGGCTAGACTATGCGACCTTTCAGGAGTGAGAAATTCCAGTCCTGGAGGGCCATATTCCTGCGGAGTTCAGTGATTTTCTAATTCAGGAACACCTGATTTGACACATCAGCTAATTTCAGGTGAGGAGTGTACTTGACTTTTACAAATACACGTCACGCTTTGGGATGCCCCTCTTCGCACCTGTGAACAAGTTCTAACCTTTGTGCCGCCTCATCTCATCTCACATCCTCCGTCCTTCACATCCCTCTTTCTCTCTCTCTCTCTCTCTCTCTCTCTCTCTCTCTCTCTCCCTCTCCGTCCTTCCTTTCTTCAAGCTCCTGAAAGAGCATCTCTGGCCACACAATGAGGGGCAGAGAGGGGGGAAAAGGCTGTCTTTGCCAGGGCCGTGAGTGCACCTGGATGGCCAGAGAGGCCAGGCCCGCTGTGAGGACCTATTGTTCGGCATGTCAGCGGCTTCCCTGTTTTAATGGCCCTGTATATCATCATTGTTATTATGGCAGATGACTGGGGTGGCCCCTGCACTGGGGAGGGCTTAAATGTGGACCCCAAATCCCACTGGATGAAATACTAGCACTTAACCCCAGCTATGAGCATTGTGTACCGCGGGAGGACTTTCTCCCTCTCTCTCTCTCTCTCTCTCTCTCTCTCTCTCTCTCTTTCTGTCTGTCTGTCTCTCTCTCTCTCTCTCATTTCTTTTCTCCCCCAGCCTCCTGTTTTTTTCACCTCCTCTTATTCTTTTTAATGGCCTTCTTCACCACACTCTTCCTTGCCTTCATTCATTCTCTCTTGTGAGCTCAATTTGGTGATTTTTTTTACCCTCTGCCGTTCCGAGTGGGAGAGGGAAGTCAAGCAGAGCGGCCGTCGCTTCAGGTTCCGTCTTATCTTACCGAGCTGGACAAAGGTCACGTCGCCGTGTCAAAAAAAAGAAAAAAAAAAAAAGAAAAAAAGGTCAGTCTTTTAAAAGTATATATATTTCCAGTGAATTAAGTACAATTTTTTTAGTTCAAAAATATAAAATAAAATTTAAATCACTTGATGTAAACAACTTTAAAGGTTCCTCACCCTTACACATGACAAACGTGGTTCTTTATGGAACCGAAACAGGTTCTTCTATGGCATCGCTCCAAGACATGTACACCATTTATCATTTCAAGCAACATCAACTAAGGACTACTTGCAAGAAAACATGATGTATTGAGGACAGCCTCTCAAAGAACCCAGCAGGAACACACTCTACAATGATGTCTAGACCAATTTTACTGTGGAACTGAGTGGAGTGAACTTGAACCACATGAAGAGGGAAACAAAGCCTCAAAGTCTCACCTTGTGAAATCTCTGTGATTATTCTGAGGGCTGTATCATACAGATAGTTGGAAAGCAAGACTAGGTCGGATACAGCCTCCAGGACATAGTTTCCAGGCTATAGTACTGGTTGTAGCATAGGCTGCACCACCACAAACTTAACAACCATTTCCAATTTGAGGCAAGTGGGGGTGTGGTAAAAGTAATGAGGCAGGATTTATTGATGTGAATCAGACCTTCTTCTCATCTCCTCTTCTTCCTCTTCTTCTTCTTCTTCTTCTCCTAATCTTCCTTCTCCTTCTCCTTCTTCTGTTTCTTGGTGCTCAAAACCACCCTGACTCACCCACTAGGTTATGTGTAGAAAGGACAGGCACTAATGACATGACAAGGTTTTAAATTCTAGAGAGACAGATGAAGACTGAGGCTGTGATCGAAATGGAACCCTACTCACTCAGTAGTATTGCGCAGTAGTATGGGGAGAGGCTATTTAGTGAATTCGGACACTTCCTCATCATCATCTTCATCATCGTCATCATCATGCGTCAGTATCTCGTGAAAAACAAACACGTGAGTGGCTGAGCTGTGTTTAAAGCTCTGTACACAGACCAACTGAATTCTACATGGTAAATTCTCAGGAGATTCACAGCGTGTGGTTGCTACTAACTATCACCTATGTGAGCAAACGTCAGCGGCTCCATTTCTTTTCATTGTCTGTTGCTTAGTAACGAGACTCACAATGCATTTTGATATACGCTGAGTTGATGTAGTGAGCTCCGATGTTTACTAGAAATTACGAGTGCAGAGATCATAGTACCCTCATAATCACACACAAATTACACTTTACGCAGATTCGGACACTCAATAAAATTGCTGACATACTCAATAGTACCCTAACATGTACATAGGAAGCCATTTCACTCACAGCCTAAGAAAATGTATGTATTTATTACAGCAGTGTGTTGGGTTCTAACAGACCTTTGCCAGTGTACAAATAATTGGCATATGATATAAACAAAAGAATTTTATATGGGCAAAAGTATTGAGACACCTGCTCATTCATTGTTTCTTCTGTAATCAAGGGTATCAACAATGATATCCTATCATAATTATATCCTGCTTTTGTTGGAGCAACCGTCTCTGCTATCTAGGACAGTCTTTCTAAGACAAAGACAATTCACACATTCACCATTTGTGTTGGACACAGATGGCCTTTAGCCGCCTTTAACCAATCTGTGCTGTAAACACACACACACACACACAGCAATACAGTGAGCACACATGCCTAGAGTGGTGGGCAGTTATTAATTGAGCCACCACACTGAGCCACCACTGTCCCAATAGAATAGGATTAGATTTGCGTTGCTGTAAATTTGCTTTCAGCGATAAAAATGTTACAGAAGTCAGGACCAACCCACCTCATGTTGGACCACCCCATCTCATCCCCATCTCCTTAACTCTTCCCAAAAGTAATGGAAGGAGTACCATTATACCAGAGAGCACAGTTACACTGCTCCACAGCTTAATGCTTGGGGGGGTTTATCCACTCTAGCCCACACCTGGTATTACGTAGCATTGTGTGGATAGATTAATGCTCATCTGCTCCAGAGAGTCCCATTCCATGAGCAGTACTTCTCCATTACTCCAGTACTCAACCATTCAACCGGTTCTTTGAGTTGTCATGATTCTATATAGAACCATACGCTTTTATACAGAATCCATGAAGAACCCTTATTTAAAGAGTGTAGTACATGTTACTGCTAGAAAGTTTGCATAAGGAACATCACAATAATGACAGCAAGTCCAGTTTCAGCAAGTACCTAACTTCACTAACTTCACCAACTAAATTCACTTAAATTAAACAACAGACGGGTTTCTGTGCAACGCCATCACAGCCAGGGGGCAGAAAACGCCAGAAAGCATCAGCCTTTACACTAGAGGGTAAAAAAAAGGACATGTTGAGTAGTAAACTGCAGTAACTACAGAGAAGATGGATGCAAAATGTTTACTATTCCGATGGGATTACATTTCACATCCCTTTACCAAAAATTGAAAGAAGATGAAAAAAAAATAAAAAAATAAACATTATTAATTTATTCTTTATTATTAATTTAAATTCATTATTTTAATATTGAATCAACAAGACTACAAAAACATCACAAGCTATGTTGACTACATCAGTTTTGCCCCCTGATTGTGCATGTACCCAGTTATGTTCTTAAACAGAAAATTTGTCAATATAAAATATTTTTTTAAATAAATGATCAAAAACAAATCTGACTTTAAAAAAAATATGATCAATACAAGCACTCTAAAAACAAACTAAATGGTTTCTGTTAGCTGTTCATCCAAATCATAACTAAACTGAATTTCACCCCTTTCAGACCAATGGTCACCAATCCTGCTCCTGGAGAGCTATCTTCCTTTAGCTCCATGCACCCTAATTGACTCCACCTAATCCATCTAATCACTGCCTTAGGAAGGGCTTCATTAGCTGAATGAGGTTTGTTCAGCATAGGTTGGAGGTGTAACCTGCAGGAAGTTGGATTTCCAGGAAGAGGGTTGGAGATGACTGCTCTCGACCAATCAGAAGCGGTTTTGTAATATTTTTCCTCATCATGCTAAATTTAGTTTTTGGACACGCATGAGCGAAACAATGTTTGAAACAACTCTCTGGATTTGGGTTTCATGCTGTTCAGGCATGGTGATTTGCTGAGCTGCACACTGTTAAGGTTAACTGGAGAGTGATTTAGGCCAACTTAACGTTAACCTGCAAGCGAGGCTTTACGCTGGAGTCATCGTGATGTTTTATTTATTCTGCAGGAAGGTCGTAAATCACCTCTGTGGATTTTCTGCACGTACTTCAAACCTAGACATAACATTTTCTGCTGCCACTAAAGTGTCAAGGAATATTACGAGTATGATATTATTTCAGTCATGTCTATTGAGCAACCTCAGGACTGAAAGTGTGGACGTCTTGTGGCAGAACAGTTGGAAGGGTTACATCAGTCCAGTGATTTTAGTCTGACATTCTGTAGCAGTGTAAAGGCAAGGGGCTTGCGTTCAGTCTGGAATATCATTTTTAAGTTTGGCCTAAACTCGCTAGTAAAATTCCTCAGTAGAAAAGCATTTATACAGAATTCAAAGGGAAACATGAGGTGATATGCTGATATTTTACTCCAGGATATCAGCATTACCTAAACAGAGTACAATAAAAACTTAAATATTAATTAAATATTAGCTTAAAATACACTGCATGCCTAAATGTTTGTGGACACCCATTCTAATACAGTAGCATTGCACTGCCAACGAGAGCAGATAAACATGAGCCTATTGGCACCATGCCTAACACCAAGCGTGGGCTAGAAGAGCAGCTAAAAAGCCCCCCAGCTTTGAGCTGTGGAGCAGTGAAACTGTTCCATCCAATACTTTTGGGATGAGCTGTGGAGTTGGGAACCTCACTAATGCTTTTGCCTCTGAATGCAAGCAAATCCCCACAGCAGTGCTCCAAAATCTAGACAGTAGAGACAGTTACTTCAGCAAAAGCAGGAGGATCTGTTTTTCAATACCCTTGATTTCAGAAGAAACAAGGAATGAGTAGGTGTCCCAAACCTCACATGTAATTAGTGGCAGTTAGACCGTAGGGCCACTCTAGAGCTGTGAAATGCCACTATATAAAAATGCTGTTCTGAGTAAATTTACCTTTCTGTTTTTTCTTGGACACAGAAGACTCTTCTGAGAATACTTGGGCGAATAGCAGAGTGGTCTCCTTAATGACTTGTGTCTAGTAGTGTCTAAACTTGGAGGTATCTTTGAATTTATAGCCTCTTCAAACTAGCTGAGATTTTTCTTGGGTAAATAGCAAAGCACTTTTGTAAGTCGCTCTGAATAAGAGCGTCTGCTAAATGCCTTAAATGTAAATGTAAATGAAAGGTTTTGCAGCTCTAGAGTGGGATGCAGCTGCCTAACTACCTGCTTGTAAATAGAGAGTATGTATAGTGTATGTAGAATGTGTATATTTTTTTTATGTGTATTATAAGTTAATATGTAAATATTCAGTATTTCTATTTTGTAGCTATCTGTGTTTTGTTTGTCTGTGTAATGTGACGTGACAATAAACGTGATTTGATTCGATTTGATCTGAAGAGGCACAAGATCATACGTTCAAATCCCATCAACACCATGGCCCTCCATGGTCAGGAGTCTCCCCCATTTCATGAGGGGACGTCCCAACCTGCAGATTGGAATAAACAGTAAACAAACTGAGGTGGGGAACACAGGTTAAATATCTTACACAATATTTACATTTCACTGCTGTCTAATGAAAAACATGTATCTCCATTTTTATTTTCTCCACCATTTGGACCATATAGTTGCCCTGTAGAAATTCTCTAAATCACCTGGAATAAGCTCTTATTTTATATTGACTTCCATTTAAAGTTCTTCTGGAAAGTCACCATTTTGAAGATACATGTTTTTCATTGGACAGTGAGGATTTACTGATGTTATTGAGGCTCAACTCAGTATGTACTGAGGACTGAACTGAGATGTAGGACTACAAATGTGAGTCAGATGAACTTGTGACTAAACTCAGTTGAGTTAACTGTTCTTAAACCCAACACAACCATGAATCTGATGACACTTGTTGTTGGTGGACGGTTTAAGGTGAACAACAAGACAGGCTACATGACTGCGCAAATGTGAGAAGCTGGACGGCAAGCTCACAGGAGAAAAACGAATCCTCAATTCTTCAAGCGCTACAACATAAAAACGTCTGTCCGTGTCAAAGGTGAGCGAACAGGACTTAGAGGTGAGGGCCTGGCTCTTTTGATCCTGCCTGCCACACCGCCATTTCCTGTGGCTGGAGAGCCGCGCACCGTGACGTCAGGAGCAAAGATTTACGGAGTGTGAACAATGTTGGAGTATTTCTTACACGGAGTAGCCACTCGAGCCAGCTAATTAAGTCTCCGGGGAGGTGTAGCATTCAGAGAAATATATAATCCCCATGTTTGTCTCTTTTAAAGAGGCGTTTCAAAACACTGGGCCTGGTTTTACTTGCCCTCCGTGAGGGGGACGAGAAAACCGGCTAACGTGTCATTAGCTAATAGGCTAAATGAAAAGCCTATATTTAGAAGGGCCTCCAAATATCCGCCACGCTTCAACTTATATGGGGTTTCCCCGTCCAATCAACATTAAAGAGTATCCATGCTTCATATGGAAACGTGTAATGACGCTCGTTTGGCAACAGCCAGGGTAGAGTTTGGAGGAGTGCATGACATCAGGGTGCTGCCGAGCACCGCTGGCCCATAAACGCCGCAGGGCCCCCATAGCATCTGCAGGTGTGGTGCCCCCCACTTCAGCACAGAGGAGAGCCACCAGGCTGTTTCATTAGTGCGTAGACACAGTGTCACAGGCAGGCAGCCACGGGAGACAACGAGTCTCAGACGGCGGCGTGCGCTGCTTTTGATTATTTCCAGACGCGCTGGTTCTGATAGGGCACAGGCGTATTGTGCAGTTAAGAGGCAAGCTTTAAGCGCTCTGATGACGTTTATGTGCTGGCCCCATAAAATGCGTAACGGAGAAACGGCCTAGTCTGCATTCAGTAATACGCTGACCCTCAAACGCCGTGTATGAAACATGACAGCAAGGATATAGAACAGCAACGTACGCAAATCCAGTGCGCTCCCCCCAGAGCGGCCGACAAGAACAACTAGTCAAAACACATTTACCTCTAATACCCTTGCAGAATAGATACTGCATGTATGTAGTCTATACCACCGGCCTTTGGCTTACAGAAACAGGCCTTTGAAAGTCTACAGGAACCGGCACCAGCTGTAAATACTAGTGTAACACCACTGAGGAGCAGACCTTCTCAGATGTTTCCAAAATGTCTCAAAAGAGGAGATCTACTAGAATGATTGTTGTTTCAGCAGTGAAGTGGCACTGTAAATGAGTAAGTTGGAGTAAACACAAATGTTCAGTTGAGGAATTCTGAGTGACTATTGAGGAACTGACCATAATACTGCACTTTATAAACCTATTAGGTAAAAAATGATTTTATTAGGAATGCTTTGGATTTGGAAATGAAATTGGAATTTTGGAATCATATCAGTATTAACAAATCCTAGCTTAAACATTTTGTTTTATAGCATTTTCCCCCCAATATTTTTATTCAAAAAGAGTCAACAAATTTTGGGAATTATGAAATTTCCACACTTGCTTATGTATCCGTATCTGTTGTAGAGATGCATTAATATGGGCAGACGGCGATATCTGATATTTTTCATTTACAGTCTTGGAAAAGTGGAAAATTACATATGATTTAGGTTTGTGCAAACATGATGGCATAGTAAGCATCATGTTTTTTGGGGGTTTTTTTATATATGGAAAAATGTTTTATGTGTATTGATTTGTTTATTTTTTGTCAAGACAGTATATAAAATCTGACCAGTGGTGTTTTATTTATTAAATGTCCAAATTGAGACTAAATGCACCTGAGTTAGTATTACAGAAAAATATATTTCTGTAAGTTCACAAATGCAAAAATGTGAAATTAATAAAATGTATATATATATATATATATATATATATAATATAATATGTTGGAGCAATAGCCCAGAGTTGTCTAAACATTTTGCTCTTTTAGAGTTTCATCAATATATCACTAACAGCAGTTTAAAACATTGGTCAAATCTAAAATAATACTTTTATTTAAAGCATATATCTGCTGATACCAACAACACCAACATTCCTATATAATTGCATAAATGGATTGCAAGCTAGAAATCTTGACAAGACTTGACAAAAATCTGTGCTTGTAATGTCCTTGAGTTGTATTAAGGCTTATACAAGACCATTTTAAACCCAAAACTGGATGCAGTCTTATAATCTGTGACAGCCTATGAGAGGTAATGATTTTCACTTTAAAAGAACAATAAACACCAAACTAAAGTGGACAAAATATGGAAAACACAACATAAGCTATTGACTTTGTTAAATCAATGGCATTTCCCTCTAATAAGTAAACCCAAGCACTCAGTCTCTATAAGCAGTGGGCAGTGTTTTCATAAGGCAGTTAACCTCCCACTGTCTTATCTCCTAATGGACATGCATTAGCTTTAGCTCTTCCTTACTTAGCATTAGCTTTAGCTCAACACCGGCCGTAAAATCAACAACGCATTCATAACGTCCCAGGGGCTTTATGGGGCGCCACAGTATGGTGGCGATCCGCAGTGTCCACCTCATTAAGTGACTCAAATTCACATTTAGGCCGCGTATTAGTCCATTAGTGACCAAAGGAAGGAAGGCAGGCTAGCCACTCTGACAAGGGCCACATGAAGAGGTACATGCTATTCGGAAGTCAAACATTATTAATGCATGTATTACAGACTATTAAGGGTGTGATACGTTTCATATTGGTAAAGAAGTACCTCCTCTCAGTGCAGGCCAAACATCATGCCTTGGCAACTAATGCGTTTCATTGAGGGAGCGAACGCAGGTTTACTTTCTTTCAGACTTTTGCTTCACTAATCAATCTCAAAAGCACATTTTAATGACTGTCTAACATCAGGTGCTAATGTATCAAGTGTTTTATACTATACCAACTACCTTACAGCAGGGTCAGTGCTGTCTCTAAATAAATATAGGCCTGTAGATAGAGAAATTGGCCTAAATTGAAATCTGAAAAATCTAATATCACCAAAATGTCAACCTTATTTTGGATTTTGGAGCATTTCTATTTGTCTATGAATCATACAATCCTAACATAGCGTAAACACCAACTGCCAGATTTACATTATGTCACATTATAAATAAAAACAACAAAAAAGTTTAATTATCATTTTATTCTATCTAAGCACTCAAAAACTCTTTACAGGAGTGAAGTTGCTCTGTGTCTTAACGTTATCTTTAATAATGTTACACAGGGAAATGTAGCCCCACTTAACCTTGCCTAAACAAATTCCACCAAGGCTTTTTGTTATTAATAAGAGATTAAAAAAGATTAGCAACTGAATATCTATGAGAACACATTTACTCCTGACCTGTAAAAAAAGGACCCATTTCCATTAAACAATTCAAAAATATTTGCCTAGATAATCTAAAAAAAAGAAGCACAGGAAAATAATGTGTGTTTTTTTATTTCCCGAAACCTTCAAACCGTCAGTTCCCTTCAGATGCAGATGCATTAACAATAAACCAGTTTGGGCTGTGACTTAAAAATGTACAGTTATTTACAGCTAATTTACACTATCAGAATCAGAATCAGAAATACTTTATTAATCCCAGGAGGGAAACTGCAGACAATCCATCAATCTCAAAAGCACATTTTATTGACTGTCTAACAACAGGCGCTAATGTATCAAGTGTTTTATACTGCAGCTATGCATTGCTACCTTCCAACTACCTTACAGCAGGGTCAGTGCTGTCTCTAGATAAATATTGCTGTAGATAGAGAAATTGGCTGAGTCCCAGTAAAAAATCTCATATCACCAAAATGTCAACTTTGCAGGAGAAGTAAATAAAAAACTTTCAATGAACTTTTAATGAAAGTCAATGTTAAAATACTTTATTCCAGATGATTTTGGAGCATTTTTATTGGTCTATGAATCATATAAATATTCACATGTCAACTAAAATGTCATTGTTCTAGTTGAAGGTGAACTTTTGCATGTTGTTCAGAGTGTCAGCAGGGGGAGTAAGTTTGGTTCTGAGTCAACCAGACCCCTGTAATTAAGCTGGGTTACACTGAGGCTTGCGCTCTGCATTAGGCAAGTCCCTGTATAGTGATCCTGCATCAGCTTCCTCCATTAAATGTAGGCCTTAAAGTATTACAGAAGAGACTGCAGAGCTGATCCCAGGGCAGTAGACGAGTATAAGATGTGGTGGGTAAGATCAGCATCTGCAAGACGTTCAGCAAAGCACATTTTAGGTAGTCTAGATGTAATCGAATGTCTCCTTCAGGCAATATCTGAAACCTCAGTAAATGTCATGCCCATCTATTGGGCTCAGTTACGGTAATGAAACTACCAATGATGAGAAACTAATAATAGCAATAATAAACATTACTTAAGAAGTAAGTAAGAAACACTCCTTTAGTGTCTATTAGTCAATCCTACACCACATTCTTACACACAGATGGGCCATAACATTAAAACCACAGGTGAAAGGAATAACACTGATTATCACGTTACAGTGGCACCTGTCAAGGGGTGAGCTTGACGTATTAGGCAGCAAATGTACAGTCCGTTCTTGAGGCTGATGTGGTGGACAAGCATACAAAACTGTCAAAACTAGTCGACTGGGTCAGAACATCTCTAAAACATCTAGGTAGGTCTTGAGGGGTGTTCCCAGTATGGACAACCGGTGAACCTGCGAAAGGGGTCATGGGCACCTTGATGCGATTCATGGAGGTCCTACTTTACCATAAACAGGACTTAGAGACCTACATAATATTAGGCGGATGGGTTTCATGTTATGGCTGTTATGGCTGATACTGTTTCAAGGAAGAAATACCAGTTAATGTTACAAATCTGGATAAAAATTAGTATTAAAAAAAAAAAAGACAGTACGTGACCCAGGTCTGTTACAGAGCTTCAAAGGTAGGCAAAACTTTAATGGCTTAAAACTGCCAATAGGTTAAGGGGAATCACACAGGGGAGCAAAACAAAGAACAGAACCGAAGTAAATTATGCTGAATAGAGATGCCATCCTTGACAAAGTACTGTGCAACACAGTAAACAAATAATAAATCAATACATCAGTTCTGGATTCTAGAAACTATAATACCAGCTCTCAACCTGAGCCCACACGCTTCCATTTATTTACTCACGATGAGAGCAGCATTGATCACCACGCTGTCAAACTTTAATACAGACAGCACACAAACCTAAAATATTTTCCCCCAAGCCATTAAGCTTAATTATTATTTCACTCACGCACCATTACATAGCATAAAGCAAATATTTGACTACTGATTACACTAGTGTGGAAAGCGACGTCGCTGCTATACTGTTACACGCATCGCCTGCTTCAAAAGTTACGGGAGGAGCGCAAGAAACTGACCGCTCATTTGTCACCGAGGGTCCGCTGCAAAAAAGCACCGCAATGGTCATTGTAATTTGTGGTTGTTGACTCTTGACAAAGCTCACCTGTGGGTATTTACTTAAAGAGTAATTCTGTTCATTTGTCACTAATGGAAAAACGCGACACATGTGGGCCTGAGTTTCATGGCTGAAAGTGAGCCAATTAATAAAAGGTATATTTTCATTTCTCAATGTCTCAACAAAGCATCGTGTGACAGGAAAGATTCAGCTTTCGCTAACCGCTATGTTTTAAATTAGCACTCGTATGTTCAGGGTAAACACTCTCATGCTTATAAAAGCTAATTCCTGTCCTAATAGTTCGAGACCATAAATAAAGGAATGAGTGAGTATACATCTTACGCTCACATGCTTTAAGAGCAACTTACATTTATTCCATCACAAGTATAAAAGTAATCACTTACTCTCATTACAGTTCTTTGCTTTAGACGGCCCCATGCTTCAAAGTGCTGAAATATGATCAGTGAGACTTCTGGCTGTATAGTGTGTAGTTATAAAAAACTAGCAAGCATACAACTGGTCTTTAAACAGCCTGTAAAACATGGGGAAGGTAGATTTGTAGGGTGATGTATAATTGTTAATGAGCAAAACAATCAAAAACACTGAAATACTCAATTGTTACTGTATAGGCCCGAATATAATGAACTACAAACAGCTAGAACTAGAAAACATGGAACAAATGATGGCTGTCATTATTGATTGCATAAGTAATCAAGCAATCTCCTCATTATTTTAACGATTTCTCAAATCTAGTAAAAAAACAAACTGACTGTAAAAATGACTTAGGGCTGCTTAATGTTGGCCCACAAAGATAATGGATTTGGCCCACCAGAAAGGTACCCTTACCCCACCCCCAATCACCAAGTGAGAGAACATATTTTTGTACCATGTATAACTTATACAGTTATTATTTTCCTTTAAAATTTGTCCTTTGTAAAGTTTTTTTTTTTGACAAAATATAGTTTATTTTTATTTAAACATATTGCACTTTGGCCCACAAGGCAAAAATTCTTGGCATCTGGACGATAACAAACCATACAGAACTTTACTGGAATTCAAAAAAAGATAAACTAGAAAGCCTTAAGCTAGACTTATAAGAAAATATTATATATTTTATATATTTTTTCCTCAAATAAATGAGGGTCTATTTTTATACTGCAAGAGGCTTTATTTCGTCTTACTGACCAGTTGGAAAATTTGAAATATACATAACCATCCGCATAGCTCCATATAGTTCATTGTTGTGTTGGACTTGTTACATTTCGTAACGCTGCCAGCCGCCCTGCTTTCCAAAACAAGGAGAGCCCACCTGAGGAGCTAGAAATCTAAAACGGCACTCATGCCCCAGCCCCCGCACTCCAATTCGAGCAGTGCTACGAATGCTGCAAACATCTGTAACCCACTAACCCAAATGTATTTGACTGTGGCGAGGAATAACAGCTTATGGATAATATTCGCTGGCGCGGTGTGTGTGTAGCTTTCAGCAGTCAGAGGGTGTGAAACAAAAATGTGCAAGCGTGTTCAACAGGTTAAGGATGCAACAAAAAACAAGAACCAAATTTAAACTGAATGAACAAATATACACATTAAATATTCCAATTAAAAATAAAAAAATATTTATTGATTTTATTTTTTATGGCAAGGGTGTAGCGAAAATAATACATCTGTAATTCATCTTCGAATGTGCTTGTAGGTGATTTGTGGTTAGTATAATATTTCACTGTTCTCCAAATATATGTACGTACAAAACTAATAATAAAGGACCATGTAATGTGTAATAGAGATTTGTGAATGTGAACGGCCCTTGATGTAAAGGTCCTTTACCAATTTAAAGGTTCTTCACTCTCACAATTCTCTTTTACAAAAATGGAACCAAAATAGGTTCTATGTC
The DNA here is from genome assembly GCF_030463535.1 of Salminus brasiliensis. Taxonomy (NCBI): domain Eukaryota; kingdom Metazoa; phylum Chordata; class Actinopteri; order Characiformes; family Bryconidae; genus Salminus; species Salminus brasiliensis. Next base: position 37,852,365 of record NC_132883.1, on the reverse strand, counting down.
CTCGCTTTATTTTTAAGTGTAATTCTAAAATTTTTAAAGGTAAAGGTAAAGTCTTACCATGTAATATGACATGGTATAGTAATTGTTGTTACACTGGCCTGTGCAGTGTCACACAACATTGCAATTTGCGAACGAGCCTTCAACCCAGTCACAAATAACACAGTGGAAAGGAGGCTGCAAAAGCAGCTGTTTTTTTGCATTCATTATAATTATGGTATCATTATGCATCATTCTATATGCAACTGTGACAAACAGCAACAGAATCAAAATATGACATTTTGCCCGTGTTAAAATAATTTAAGCAATGAGGGCAGGCCTTTAAAGGTCCTATATCGTGAAAATATATAGAGGTTTGGAAAATATGTAAACACACACAAGTTCTTAAAGAGTTTATACAAAAACTAGGCTGCCACAACATCACATTAAGTATTGACTGACATAAAACGCAACACATTTGCTGTACATACTTAATAATACCAGTATTAAAGATATAGTAACAAAAATTAGGTGGTTTAGTTATTGTAGGAATCATGAGGGGTTGAAACGATGATGTCAAAGGCCTGCCTCCATTGTTGAATTGAATTGATATTAATACAGAACAAAATGATCATATTTTGATTCTATCGGTATATATAACACAAATGCTACAGTACATACTGTAAATCTAATTATGACTGTGATATTGACCCTTTCACATTCATAATCAGGCTTAAAGTATGTACTGTAGCATTTGTGTTATATATCAATAGATTGAAAATATGATATTTTGTTCTGTATCAATATCAATTAAACAATAAAGGCAGACCTAAGGGCCTATAAAGTGTGAAAACAGAATTTTCCTCATGTTTTTCAAAATATACTCTAAATAAAGTTATGTAAATATGTAAATATATATATATTTATAAATATTTAGAGTCAATATACAGAAACCAGGCAGCCAAAACAGCTCATTTTGATTGTTGGTTGTGACATCATAAAAACAGCACATGTACAGTATAGCAGTATTAAAGGCACAGTGACAGAAATAGGTGGTTTAATTCTAGGTATGTTGAGAGGTTGGAATGGTCAGTAAAAAAACAATTACGACTTTGCGGTACATGAACCCGCTCAAGTGTTATAAGTGGACCTTGGGGAAAAACTAAAATACCAAAAATATGAAAAATATAAAAAATGTAGACCCATTAACCATTTGCATTTGTACTATATCACGAGAATAGAACCTAAATAAGACATTTTGACCATATCAATCAGTCCTGCCCTACAAGCTACATACTGTGCAGTTAGTTAGGTGTGTAGTGTGCTGTGCTGTGTAGTTATCGATAGTGCACGGTAACAACCCGGTGTGCAAAAAGCAACAGAGAAGAGTGGTGTGTATATGTTTGTTCTGAGTGGAAAAGAGAGAAAAAGGGCGATCTTTGCGTGCTTGTCTCTAATTGGCTGCAGCGGGGAGCTGTACACTGACATCTGCTGCTGATTTCTGGTGATAATAAATCAGGTTTGTTTCTCGACTGGCACTCTTTCACAGAGCTTTCATTCTTTCTCTCGCTCTCGTTTTCTCTCCATCTCCTCCTCCTCCTCCTCCTCCTTTCTCTGTTTCTGTCTCTCGATTCAATCCCAAAAAGCGTCAGACCCGCAAAAGGGAAGGCTGGAGCCCTCTGGATGCTTTTTCTATTCTCGTATTGGGTGGCCGTAGAGCTTACATCCGTAAAGATCGTGCTGGAACCGAACGAAATGAAGACGGGGCTACGAAAGCGGCCTGATGATGGGTCTTGGGAAATCAGAAACATGCATTATGTACTCACACGTGAGCAGCCTGCAGCCCGGTTTCAACATCTCCAGGAGGAGAACGAGGGGGTGGAGGGAAAAAAAAAAAAAAGAGAGACAGAGAGAGAGAGAGAGAGAGAGAGAGAGAGAGAGAGAGAGAGAGAGAGAGAATAGGTGGTCTTTACCGGGAACAGTGGAAATCACTGTCAGTGCCTAAACAAAACAATACAAATTCCACCTGTCCATGAAGCTTTTCCTGCCTCTCAGCTTTCAGCTCTTTGAATTCGCCTCAAGGTTTTGGATACTCAAAGCACTTACTGCCAGAGAGAAACGTCAAGGCATTCGCCCAAGTTTGCAGGAGGAAAAAGGAAAAAAGAAGCAACTCCTCACACTCACCGAGAGCCAAGCACTAGACTCGGAGAGAGGGTGTAATGATCCAAACTGATAAAATATGATGTTCTACATGGTAGGCCAGGGTGTCTGTTTTCATCTCGTCTGATCTAGCCTGCGGGTTTCAGACCGCCACCAACGTTGCGGGATGATAAGGAGAAAGCCTCGGAGACAGCAGGCCTAGTGGCAGAAGCGTTGTCTATTCGAGCCTTGGCACAGCGCTTGCTTCAGGTTTAATGAGAAGAAGCAAAAAGCCTGACCTAAGGCAGTGGAACAGCAATGTTTTACACAAATTAATAACATGAAAGGGTTTCTCTTGGAATCACACTTCTAAAATCTGATGTTTTCTAAGTGCATACTGTGCAATCGAGCCAAATAGGCCCCACTAGTGTTACAGTAACACCTACAACTCCTGGGAAACCTTAGGGCACTGTAGGCCTCCAGTGTAGTGAAAGCTCAGTCTTTTTCCATTCTTAAGTTTTGATTGGAAGGGTTTATCTCTATTAATACCAAACAGAACTGTTACTTTGTGATATCTTCAGGAGCTGGACTGAAGGCCCAGTGCTTTAGATCAGTGCTCTTCAACCCCGATACTGAAAGCCAACTGTCCTGTACAGTTAAGTGTTCTCCCTGTTCCCAGGAAACCTGCACAAACTGACTCAACTTATTATCAAGTATTTACTTAAAACGGGTGACTCAAAGCAGGGAAAACACAAAAACCATGCAGGACATGCTGGCCTCCAAGACCAGAGCTGAGGACCACTGCTTTAGATTACACACCAATATAATTAGGAAGCAAAAGTTAACCCCTTAAAAAGAGTATGGCCTGTCTACGGGCTAAAAGTGTTATTACCAAGTTCTATTACCAGGCATTAGCCTCACCAGTTTCTACAGAAGTGCCTGTAGTTACTGAGTAATATGCCTTAGTGTGTAATAAGGCTTGGAGTGTTAAAAGGTTACAATTTTTTTTTTCAATGTTCAAGAAATGGCACCAACTTTGTGAGAATCCAGGCTTCTCTCAGTCCTAGATACATAAATTCAAGCAGTATCCTAATCAGTGAGATTCAGTCAGATGTTGAAATGAAAAAAGTGGTGTTTTACTAAAGGAGTCACCGTAAAACTGGTAAAAGTATATGTTAATGTATTTTTTATAGGTTTTAACTGAAGATTGGGTCTGGTTCTAAGACGAATTGGCTCATATGTAATCTGCATTAGAGTTTACTTAGCCTTAATGACTTTACTGTGATCCATTTATCATGGACAATATTGCCAAATTACAGCAGTTTTTACAAGCTTCATGGTTTTACAGGCTTTAAACTCTAGTGTTTAATCTTGATTGGCCCAAAAATGCTTGTGTGGACTGTGAATCAGTGTTATCTTGGCGCTAACATACTACTAAAATCCCATAGGGGGCTAGCAAAAACTAGGGGATTAGTCCGTTAAGGCTGTTTTTTTTTCTTTCACTTGCCCGAACTGAAGATTAGGGCTGGTTCTAAGATATACTGACTCATATGTAATCTGCATCAGAGTTTATTTAGCCTTTATGACTTAATGACTTCACCCTGACTTTAGTCTGAAATACTGTGATCCATTTATCCATTTATTGCCAAATCATAGCTAATTTACAAGCTTTGAATACTTGTTTAATCAACAATGTCTAAAAAAATGCTTGCATGGCCTGTGTATTGGTGTTAGCTTAGTGCTAACATACTACTAGAATCCCAAATGGGGCCTACAGATATTAGGGGATTATTACCTTAGGTGTAGAGCTGGGCAATATGGTAAAAATGTTATATCACGATATCTAAAGACATTTTCTCGATGCACAATATTTATCGGAATATTATGTTTCATGCATACAACATTTACTGGTAGCTGCAAAATTGTACAGCAAACTGTACAGTACAAAGATTTTTTACAGTAATTACACTCTCTGTAACAAAGCGTACAGTTGGAAGTGTTTTTCAAGTATTATTGACAATATTGATGATATATACAATATATCTACAGAACATATTGTGTAACACGATAGCAAAATTGATCACGATTCAAGAAGATAGCAGGCTCACACTGCAGAAGTTCATTTAGCAGTCATGCTGTGATCCTAATGAGATATAAAATCATGACCTGTATGTTTACTACCACGTTTTTGCCATGTGATATTTAATGCTGTGGAATAACATTAGCATTGTGGTAAAGATATGTCTATCATAAAGGTCAAACTCCATCCATTAAAGCTTCTTGGCTGAACTCTCTAGTTACAAGAAACAGTCATACAATCCTCACAAATGCAAAAATAAGGAGGTCTGCACTCAGCTGTTCTAGTGTTAAACATCTTGGTGAGAAGTGTGTGTCAGCAGTGTGACGCTAGACATCATGTGTGCTTTTGGTGAGCGTGGACAACCTTGTTGTCTGACAAAAACCCCTAACCACCAACAACAGCAATTTACATGAGTTCCTGCCTGTGTTCCCTAGAAATGACACACACATGCGTAAATCCTCACACACACACAGACACACATACACTCACCAACGAAGCCTCCTCCTTGGGGCAAAGCGGACAAGCAGGCCTCAGCTTTCAGCATCCTAGTGTTTGGACAACTGCACTAACCGCTTCGTCTTTGTTCATCAGTTTGGCTGTTGTCTTTGGGCTCCTATCAAAACCAGAGGAACATCTGCAGCTGGAAGCTTCCCTCCAGCAACGCGTGCCCAAAATCTGCTTTAATTTAAGGCCCGTTTCAGCTAAAAGGAGAAGCCTTTTATTATCTCCATACTCCGATCTCTCATAGCCGTGCTAAAATGTAACAGAACACGAGTGTAGAACATTATCGGCTGTCGTTGCGGATCCCTCTGCTATTTTGATCTATTAGTCTTAGGGACTGGTGTTGTATACATTTGGGAATGCAATTACAGGAACCTTTTTTTGTTATGACGATCGACTTGTCATGAGAGAGCCACAGTTCGTATAAACAACACTGATTTCCCTAATTAATAACAACATGTAACTGCTTATGCAGACGTACATTTATCTGCAAGCCTAATAACAGCAAAAACAAATGAAACCAATGGTGCGCAGGCCTGCACTCCAGGAAAATGTCTAGAGTTACAGATACAGTGTAGAAAAATATGCTGTGTATTAGTGCTGCCATTCCCTCCAACCAACCAACAAACCAACACCTTGCACACACCAAACACAGCTTGTCTAGTCCCTGTAGAGAAGTATTGCCAATAGACTAGTCTAGAGCATTTTTCCTATTGACACCATGTCAAATGCCAGGCGTGGGCTAGAGGGGTATAAAGCCCTACATCATTGAGCTATGGAGCAGTGGAACTGTGGAGCAGTGGAATGATGGCGCTCCATCCAATACTTTTGGCAATGAGTTAAGAATGAGGTGGCATGGTGATCATCTAACATCCCCACAGCAATGTTCCAAAGTCTAGTAGAAAGCCTTTTTATCCTGGACAGTAGAACCAGTTACTCCAACAAAAGCAGGAGAAACTCCTTTTAATACCCTTGATTTCAGAGGAATCAATGAATGAGCTGGTGTCCCAATACTTTTGTCCATATAGTGTATATTTAGCTGTCGCAATACAAAATTAAGCAGATTAAATTCCCTTAAAATGGATAAGTTTGTGTTCTTGTAGCACTAACTGAAGTTCATTCAAATTTTTGGCCAGAATCTGGTTGTACCATGTTTATTAACAGGAGAAAATCAGTCCAAAACAGTCCAACAGCCCAAAAATAGCTTTGCCGGTTTAATCAAAAAATGCCCTGGACCCAACAGTTTATGCAAGAAGGAAAAAAAATCAAAATCATCGATGGTAAATCAAAAGTCAAAAAGGATTAATCAAAAAGGAGCCAATTTGCTTCCCTGCCTGGTTGCCATACAGCATTGAAGTACTCAAATCGTATCAGGGGCAAAAAGACTTGATGGGGACATCTCTAATTATTACGCAGTAAAGATTTGTGACAAATAAACAAACCTTTTAAGTTTATCAACTTAAAATGATCAAGGAAACTGTAAGTTCAGAGTGCATTTGATTGCATATGAGCCAAAGCCAAAATATTTGAATAATCAGCCTGGAAAATGTGGAACACCAATATTATCACCATGGCTCCAAAATATTTTGTCACGCTTAATGTGTTTAATTCGCTATCATCTGTAAAATGTAAATCTTAAATTATACACTATCAATATACAATAATTTTATTTAAACAAATATATATATATAGAATTTGTTTATATTTTCCTATTTCTATTTATCTATCTATCTATCTATCTATCTATATATATATATATATATATATATATATATATATATATATATATATATATATATGGTTATATAAGCTATGTAAGTAGATATATAAATAATGTTAATTATTAGTGATTTTAGTAGGTTTTTCAGTTAGATTTTATAACTGTGTTTTTACACAGTATTGTAAAAATACACCTTTTTTTAATAGTGCAGGACCTGTCTATAGTTCTGTACTGTCTCCACTGCTTGCATTTAAGGGTTCCTTGTTCAAGCTCATTGGATGATTGATGTGTTGTTTCTTTTTTCACCCCAACTCCCAGTCAACTCCACTTCCTCCTCTTTAATTTCTGCTTCCTTCGGGTCTTGTTTTTTTCCTCTCTCAGCCCATTGTTATTGATGGTGTCTGACCAGTAGATTCTCATAAGACGCCTGAGACAATGATTTATGAATATGTGTGTTTTGCTCAGGACAAGAGGACCTTTCAAACAGAAGACAGAAGAATGGATTTGACATTTAAGTCCAAGCCCTTCTATTTTCTTTTGTTTTAGATAAGGCATGCAGCTGGTTTTCCCAACCACGTAACTGACCACAGAAAGCAGAAAATGCCCCGGTTTTAGGTGTCAAGCCGAGTTGCAGGGTTGAAAAAAACGTTGTTCAGGAGAATAGATCACTTTCCAAGTGATTTGGCACTCTGTTAAAGGTGAGACGCTTCGGAATTGGTCCTGAGAAAAACTCACTGGCTGTTTTTTTTGTTTTGTTTTTTGTTCTGGTGTGCAGCCACTGTGCTACTGGAATGACTTGCAACCACAGCAATGGGAATGGTTTCACAATCGTATAACTTGTGTTGGTGGAATATGGATGTCAAGAGTTATTCCTGTTGTCGTGGTGTACTGTTCAAGTGTGACTGAGTAAAAACACGTTTAGATATATAGCGAGGCGAGCAATTACATTTTACAATTTTTAGTTTTGACAAGTTTTCTTTTTATTAAAACAAGACTGGATGCAACTATTAATCATACTTCAATTATAATAAAATATCTTACTTTCTAATAAATGTGGCAAAGATTACAATGTGCCTCCTAAAAAAAGACTTAAAAATAAGTCACTTTTAGAAGACAAACCACTAGTGAAAAATAATGAATACTAAATTAGACCATATATTTGTAACGGCCAACCACAACTGCGACTTCTAAAATTAATTGAGAAATTTTTGAAAAACCTGATGGAACAAATTGTAAATTGAACTTTTATTTGTTTTTTTTTATGTAATGTGTGCTGTTCGAATGGCTACATAAAACTTCCATAAGCTTTTTATGACAACTAACATAAACCTACATAACAAATGACACCAGTTGCCATAAACACACTTTCAAAAAAAACATTTTGCTTGCATAAATAAAACAAATGGATACCAAATTTCCCCATGTATGTTCTTATTTACTCAATTTATTACTAAAAATGATTCATTATACTGACTGCCATTTTCATCAACACTAAAAATAATATTTAGTTAACCAGAACATTTGTTGTAATAATAAATACAACAAAGCTCTTTGTTTAACAAATAAAATGTAGGTTATGTAACCTAATGTATTAAGATTTGTTTTGTTGCCATTACTAAACTTACTTTATTTAGCCAACTTAAATTGTTTACACTAACTAAAAAACTAAGTTGTATGAATGTAATGTTTTATATTAAACAAACACTAGTTGGTCCTATAATATATTTCGCATTGTACCGGCAACACTAAATTCTGAATTCCGTCATTACTTAATTGACAAACATTATTTACCATGTGACAAAAACATTGACAGGTATGATCAGTGGCAATGCAAGAGTGAATACTGCAGTACTCAGCCAGCACAATCAGACTCAGTAGCACAGAAAATAGTAACATACTCGTAATACTGAGGCCAGGCTGAGTACACCAGAGAATGTAGTCCGTGGGGAACGACTACACACACATAGGTGAGTGAGGGGGGTGAGGACACACCCAGTACTCAAACAGATGATGCCAGGAGCCAGTGGGAAAATTTCAGGAACTGCATGTGGGTGCGTTGTTCAAAGCCCCCCGTGTTCAAAACCGAAAGCTTAATCAACCAGTCACATTATCTAATATACAATTGCTTGTTCAGGTAACACTGAGAATCATGTTGGCACAGTATCAGGGTGGAATCTGTTGGCCTGGCACATTTTTGCTTGTTCATGTAGAGTAATTCAGATTTCCTTATGTCATTGACTCCAAATTCCAAATCAGCAGGAATGAAATGTAGTTGTATGCATTTTTACAGTGCATTGCTTTAGTTACCTATGTCATTTCATTGTAAAATGCATTATGACAACTTAGTACTTTATGGAATAAGCAGTCCTTATAAATATCTCCCATTTCATCCGACTGAAAATTATTACCCTCCTGAGACCTGGGCTTACGCTTGGTGTGCATTTTTAATTTCTCCAATGTGGGATTAGTAGGACCTAACAAGTATAACAACTGAACTTGTACAGGAAGAATGTCCTCATATGAGGCCAGAGGGTAAAAGTTTTAAAATATTAAGTACCATGGTGCAGAGAAGCCGGCATGTAATGTCCCCATATGAGGACGCAGGGTCTCAAGAGGTTATTTAATTTGCTTGGAAATCATCACTGTTGTGCAAAACCCTTTTGTTCTTAAGTTTTTTAATTTTTGACATAATTCGAATCTGGTCATTTTATATTGTTCCATAATTTTATGATGAACGGACCAATAGAAATGCTCTGAAATGACTTAAACGAACCTGAAATGACCTATAATCTTTTTACATTGACTTCTATTGAAAGTTAAGAAGTTTTTTCCCTTCTTCTGTAAAGCTGCCAAATTGAAGACATGAGGCTTTTGAGCGACAGTGACAAAGTGCTTATGCAGGGTTATGTCGGTTGTCATGAAACACTTATGTAGTGTTATGAACGCTGCCCTTACAAATGCTGAGTTACCAAAACTTCTGACCGATTTTAGAGAACAAGCTCATATACCTGCAAATCCAGACCTCTGGGGTGTTCTGAGCGGCTAAGCTTGGCCTCCGTCCATCTTTTCCTAACATGAGCTCTACACGGACGTCCACTGCGATGAAAAAAACGGCTCGTCCAACGTTATCCAAATATGAATCTGCACACATAAGAGAGAAATGTTTTAAAACGTATGGCCTTGTCCAGCGTATCATTAAAATATATGGAGCGTTACCCACACTGTGCACATGGCCTGCGCCAACTTTATTGCACATTTATGGCTTGGTGGAGGAGTAACAGCTACGTCTTTGCCACGGAGAGGTCCGGCGCAGTGGACACAGACCCAGGTGGACCACTGACAGCACAGGACAAACATATCACCCTGTCTGGCCTCCCTCGATCAACACAGCAGTCTGCTTTCAGCACCGGGGGACGTAACCTTCAGCAGGACACAGAACGTAGTGTATGTAAAACAGCACTTTTCCCTCTCACAGTGCGTTTGAAAGGCCCTCTGTGGCATCTCTGGATTCAGCTCAGGGCAAATGTAGGAGTGATCTACAGTGTAAACAAAGTTGGAGGCATCTGTTGGACACTGACCAAGAGGTGCCCTCAGGCCGCATTAACTGATAGTTATATAAATAGACGTTTTTCACAGGGTTTGTTGATGAAGACCTGGCTTTGACAACACCCAGTATGTACTGGAGAATGTGTGGTCAAGCATTTCAATTTTCTACCCTTTAAATTCAAGAGTTAAGACTGTTGCTTTGAAGTAATTAAGCAACTACACCCATGATGTCATATAAATAAAATATTTTCTCCCTTTGAACACAAATACACTATATGCTAGATGATCACCACCCCACCTCATCCCCACCTCTCCAAATCATCCTAAAAGTATTGGATGTAGCACTATCCATCATTCCAGAGAACACAGTTCCACTGCTCCACAGCTCAATGCTGGGGGGCTTTATAGCCCTCTGGCCCATGCATAGGCTTATGTAAGTTCATGTTTATCTGCTCCAGTTCTATTCTTTTGGCAGTACTTTTCTCCACAGCTACAAGACAAGCGTGGTGGTTAATCAGAAGGTTGTGGGTTCCAGACCCACGTCTGCTAAGCTGCTGCTGTTGGGTCCTTGAGCAAGGCCCTTACCCTCTTGGAGTGTCAAGCATGGCCTCTCTGGCAAGTTCAGAGAAGAGGACTGGTTTGATTCCCTTGGCCTGGCAGGAAGTGGGCATGAGGGGGAATGTGCAATGGCGATAAAGCAGGCTTTCCTTGCCCCTTTCTTTGATCCAGGGGCACTGTAGCGTGGCTGACCCTGCACTAACAATTGCGTTCTACAGTTCAAGTATAATGACAGTAAAGGCACTTAACTGTGGCTCCACAGTCTCAACTGTTATCTGCTTCCTCCAAGATCTTCATGCAGAATTCCAAGCACGTTCCGCAGTCATGTGAGGAAGAAGAATTCAACCCCTCACACCAGAGCGGGCCTACAGAATACGGCCAACTAGTGTTACCCACTTGTAGCAACAGCAGAGGCCATTAAAACACAAGCCTGCGCAAATTTGCTTCAAGTCATGGTGATATGCAGACCGCTCTGAGTCAGTGACTCTGTTTTCCAGGAAAAGTGAAAGTTGGTGTGGGGGGGGGGGGGGGTTGTGTGTGTGGAGGCAGAGAGAAATGATCAAAACTTCCTTTGGTCCATCGCCTCTGACGTGACACCCAAGGCAAGCGTGAAAACGGTTATTGTGCGAACTGCAAACGTTCACGGCATCTCTCACGATAGACCTTAAAGCCAAGGCTAAGCCCCGTGGTCACAGACCCCCCCCCCTCTCTCTTAAGTCCCCTCCCCCAGAGTCCCCCCATGTGTTTTCCCCATCAGGCCTGCGACGCTTACTGTGTGTCCCGCACCGCCGCGTCATCCAACACCGCCACGGTAAACTGTACGCAAAGCGTGAAGAATCGCAGATGCTCGAGCAGCAGCACGGTCGTAAAGGTAATTTATTCAGTAATTCTTAACACTCCCACCAGCCCACGCTCTCTGTGACAACCAATACTAATACAGTCAAATAACACTTGCACAGGATTTATACTGTACTTTTATGGAGTTTTTTTAAGATAGGTGTGATAATATTGGTTATACAACAAAGGAGACTTATATAGAGGATAAATAACACTTATAAAGCCTTATGAGCCTATGAGATTATGAGTGTCTCATAAAGCTGTATAAAACAACGCTCCAAACTATGAGGCACTGCTCTCAGAAGACATAGCAGCCATATTGCATTATTTTTTAACATGCAAAATCACTGACGTATATATGTACAATGTTTTACATGTATGGCCCCCCATTTGAACGTGCAACTGCAGAACACCGACAATTATTATTTAAAGTAAAAATGAGCCACTACATGGATTCCTGTTAATTGTAAATAATTCCCGCTCATGCTCTTCCTCCTTTCTCCTTCCCCAGCATAACCTAAATCAGTTCCAGAAAGTGCCAGAAAAGCTGCATGTCACACAGCTGTTGGAAGATTATTCCATGCTATTGTGGGCCTTGAGGAAATAATGTCTCCATTCATTTATCCACAGCATCACACTGCTAAGCAGGGTCGGAGCTGGCCGGACCCCAAAGACAATAAAGCACAACCCAGGCCCTCACCCAAACAACAACATATCAGCAAATAAAAAGCAGTGACCACAAGCTACCGGTCACTGCAAGCATAAGCAGGGCTTATGGTGTAGCATGACTGCTCTTCTACAGATCCTGTAATGTTCCTCACCAGAGTCAGAGTTTATCAAGGCATAAGCGCTCTATAATGAAGCTCACTGTGGAAATCAACGCTCTCAGGTAACTAAAGCAGATCAGGTTCAAATAATGCACTCGGCCACGCAGTCACACGCACAAACTTGTGAACGCATATGGCCAATTTGGAGTTCTCCTGCCCTCCTGCTCGCTTTGGCAAGGCACTCCATTGTGTTTCTGTAACTCCCACCAGCTCCCAAAAGCAGGAGGAACATTAAAACTGGTCACTTGTAAACTGAGCTGCTAAGTTTAATTGATCTAAAAGAATTTAATGTGGCGTAGTGAATCGGAGCCGACAGCGCAGATTTATCTGGTGGTCTCCGCAAGAACATAATATTGCGGACGCTTTGGACCTGGGGGAATATTTAATTGTGGCCACAAAAATGATTTACTCCATATTGACTTAAGTTACAATGCAGACGCAAGGCCTGAATCAGGATTTTACTGGTCTTTATTCATGTATTCAAATTGTAAGTGAACAAATAGGAGCCTAAAAATAAATACTGGCAATGTCCAACAACACGGATCTCCAAAATGGTTATTTTACATGTGAAGGCAAAAACATGATTAACATTTAATGTGAGATAATGTAAAAAAGATTCTATTCCAAGTATTTTTGGAAATGCCCATAAAATGTTAAAAATAATATATATATTTTATTATTTTTTTAATTTTTTTTTTTTTTTCATTTATTTTAATTGAACATTTCGTGGACTTTCCTATCTATATATATGCCTGAAAATCATTTTTTAAAATCTTACAATTTAAAAGCAGCTTATCTGGGTGGTAAGTGTTTTTCTACTCATTAAAAAATATTAAAATAAATGCAAATTTACGTATATATAATATAACATATTTATATAAAGTTATATATATAATATATTTTTTCCCCAGGTCATTCTGGACCTTTATCTCTATCTGTTCCAAAAACTTTTTTTGCTTATATAACCTCTTTACAGTATATATATACATATAGACAAAATTGAGATAGATGATGGGAAGTTATGAGCGTGAATTATTCACAATTAACAAGCAGATCATCTAACAGGAATCCATGTAGTGGCTCATTTTTACTTTAGAATGAAGGAATTTCTCTAATAATAATTGTCAGTGTTCTGCAGTTGCACATTCAAATGGGGGGCCATATAATGCAAAACACTGTACATATATACGTCAGTGATTTTGCATGTTCAAAAATAATGCAATATGGCTGCTATGTCTTCTGAGAGCAGTGCCTCATAGTTTGGAGTGTTGTTTTATACAGTTTTATGAGACACTCATAATCTTATAGGCTCATAGGATTGATGATAAATTGAGATATATATACATATATATAGCTGATGTCCAGGTAAAACCATCTATCTCAATGTTGTCTCTTTTTGTCTCAATTTGTGTCTCTTTCTCCATATAGACCAATAGAACTGCTCTAATTGTAATTTTCCTTCATTCAAAGTTAATAGCATTTTTACCTTCTCCTGTAAAATCACTATTTTGGACATGCATGTTTTTCATTGGCCAGCGACAATACTGTGCAGATGTTTCATCAGCACTTCTAGTTCACATCTTGTAAGCTAGTCTGAAGAACAAGCTTGGTTACAGATTTCTCCTGGACGTAATTTTATCAGCAGCTCACCTGATGTAACATCATTAACTGAACTGAATTGAACTGATTGACCAAATCGGGTGTTAGAGGATCCCTATAAATTATTATAAAACTATTATAATATGAATGTTTTACCGAGCAGTCAAACACTTACCACCCAGATAAGCAGCTTTTGAATTCTTATTTCCACAGGTGCCTGTACTGTACACTGCACTGAGTCTATATCTGACTCGAGAGTGCAGGGTAAATAAATTAGTCTCAATGGCCCCAGTATCTTCCAATTGCTAATCAGAAAGCAGAGGAAAGAACCTGAGACGGAGGGAAGTAGCATTGCCACTGTGAAAGTGGACACCCTTTTTCGAAAACACACTGATGTTTTATGGAGCCGAAAGTTGCTTTGAGGCCAGATTAACGTCTAACCCGAACCTCTGTGATCTCTTACCTCATCCTCAACTTTAACTACCATGCCCCTAGGATACACTTGCTCTTAGAATAACTTAAGCTTACACTGAAATAAATGCAGACACCCCCACCACCACCTCCCTCCCCCACCACACCTTGTCGAGCCTGCTTCTTATGCAGGAATGCAACCTCAAATAATTCGTCTAATAAGAAAAAAACTCAATAATCTGAAATACACTAAAAAGACAGATTCGTTTTCAGCTGGGATGGTTTTGGTTGGACGAAGGATCTGCTGCTCATGAAAGATCAACAGCTGTGGAGGTCTCTGATGACCACAGTTCTAAACGAAGCAGCGCCGGTGACTCACCTCATGGATGTGTCATAGGTTCTGCCCAGTGTGGCGGATCCAGCGCTGGTAACGGCTGCCCTCTTGCACTATGCTGACATCAGGTTTGTGGGCTTTCTTAAAACGGCAAGCTCAGACTGGAGATCAGCAAAAAAAAACGAAAAAAAAAAAAACAAAGACAGCAGGACACACCATGAACAACTGCAACTAATAACTACGGTGAAATAGTACTGTATTAATACACAGGGATGGGGATGGCTGTCCATATATGGTCCATACATAAGAACATAGTTCCTAAAACCCTTCATTGGTATAGAAGATTTGCTTCATGTGGACGTTCTTTGGAAATGATTCTTTAAAGAACCATTTAATGAAAGGCTCTTTAGGGAGCCAAGTGGTTTTACGATAGGGGCACTCCAGGAAAGACCTTTCTTATCTCACTATTTGTTCCCATATCTTTGAACACTCCAGCATTTTATATTGAATTTTGGGGAACTTTCATAGTACAGTCAGATTATACTGTTATATATATATATATATATATATATATATATATATATATATATATATATATATATATAGATATTGTTATAATAACATTAAACTAAACTCACAGTACCATCCGCTTTACTGTAAAACTGTAAAAAAAAAAAAAAGTGGCAGTTGTACATACCTAAGCAGCAATGTCCACCATAATTTAGTTTTTCATCGTTTTAATAGGAAAAACATAGTTAGATAAGTGGCATTAACACTATGCTAATGAGCAAAAGCTGACCTTCACAAAAATGTTGTGGTAAAACCTGCTAGCTTGCACAGCGAAATCTCTACAAGCATACAATGCACAAAGCATTAAATGTAGAACATCTGACCCTGTAAGTGCCCTTTTCCCTCCTATACATATTCAATTCCCAATACAACAATGCTAATTACTGCTAGCGCCTGCATGAGATATATGAGCTTTATGTTATGGTAGCAAACAAGCTACCGGTGGTGTACATTCACTTTTTTTTAACACTGGGTTTAATGGTACTTATGCCAGCTCCAGCCTAAACACCAAACACTAACATGTGAAGTGTGTCAGACAACCACAAAACCTTGTATCTACAAAATGGAAAGTTTAGAGGAAGAGAAAAAAAAAACCTTCTTAATGTTCAATGGACGTCAATGTAAAAAGGTTTTATTCAAGGTCATTTGAGTTGACGATATTAAGGATAACTGCTAGGTTAGAGATGTAATGTTGTTGCGCAACAGCAACAATATTTCACTTTTATATCACTTATAAGGTGAAACGGTACGTTTGGTTTTGGTACCGAACTGTCACAGTGCAGAGGTCACAGTTTGGAGTTGACAGTTGCACAAAGAATACACAGTACACGCTAATAGGGTAATAAACTATGGTAATTTCATGAGTGTGTGGCACCTGGAAACCTTAAGCTGTAAGCTGTAGAATTTGCATGTTACTATGGGAGCTGTAGTGAATTAGGTGAGGGCGGTGTGTCAGCCTTTTTGGGTGGGTGTAAAAATACACATTAAACTAATGCTAGCAGTAGTTTACTTTACTAGTGTAATGTACTGCTTAATTAACCCATTACAGGCTGTATTTGCTCAAACCAAACTGTGAGGTGTAAATCGAACCATGACTTTGTGTACCACTGCACCCCTAATTGCTGTTGTTCAGGGAGTCTTTACTAAATAAACAGTAAATTACAGTCAACCTAAATCCTCCCTGTGAAAATGACTATAGGGAGCCTGTAAGCCTGCTAGTCATTACAGAGCTAGCAAAAGCACAACATGTCATTGTAATAGCAAGCATTACAGTACAAGTGCTGAAAATACGCAACACAGCAGCTACAGCGGAAGCTCTGCTGGCGCTTAGTTACGGGAAATCGCTGTGTCCTGAGTTTGTCTCACGATGACGAGAAACAACGTCCATGCCAAGAAGCCCAGCGCACCACTCAAATTAGTGGCTCATTTTGAAAGACTTAAGCCACATAACGAGCCCAAGCGTGAGTGTGACTTTGGCGACAGAGTTACCTAGGCAACCATCTTAGATCTCAATCTCTCCTCAAGGCCTCAAATCTCCACCTCACTCGTTTTCTCTCTCTCTCAGGGGGGCTAGAGGCAGCGCTCATTGGCCTTGTGCCCGACCAAGCAGAACAACAGCACGACGTGCAATTAAATTAGGGCTCCTCGGTCAGTTCACCAAAAAGTAAAGAGAAGGAAATGCGTTTCAGGAGGCTCAGGATGGCTGCATTACTGGAATGCATCAGATACTGGCCGCTGCCCAAGCCTCGGAGCACTCCTCCGATTAGAGATGCACTGCGCAGTGACCCTGGAGAGGAGATGAAGAAAGCATCGTTAAAAGGTGATGGATCAACCATTCAGCCGAGGGAGACCATTGTCATTGGCACCAGGGCAGGACCTTTGATGTTCCTCGCTTTATTGACTACGCTTTTTTTTTTTACTTCGTGTACCAGTGATCCAGATCGCTTACTGGAACAGATAAATGGTCAACCTGGAAAGCAGGAAACCAGGAGGCCAAGAAAGACCAGGCAGCTACTGTCACTGGCGCTAATGTAGTGAAAATCAGGAGTCATTCTGAGCCAGGCTTGTTGCGAAATTATTCAGCAACAGCCACTGATGAGACAGTGTTTCAAAGGAGACGCATAAACTCTTATGTTCTCCACTCATCCAATATCGTCTACCATGTTTTTCGACCTCCTGGTAATTTAGGAAAATATCATCCAAGCCCAGTTCAAGCTTTTCAGAGAATCACTCCTGCGGTTCTGGCTTGAGAAGCTGACAGCGGTAATTGTGGGCATCTGAGAGAAAGATGTTTGGCCGAAGCTTGCATATATGCTGAACTCTTTGCCATGGCTGAGGCGTAGAAGAGCTTAAGCTGAGCGGTGCAGCCAATGCTCCAGCACGTTCGGTGCAGCCTGCAGACGGCAGGGCAGCCACGGAGGAGAGCAAGGGCTGTCAGTCCCACCTGAGGTGCGGTGGCACACCTTCCCCGCTCAAATCACAACCACATGGTGCCGGCTGACCACAGAGCAACCCGGCTCCCCCCACACACAGACAGCGCCTGTTCCACTGGTAATCACCAATTATTCAAGAAAAGAGCTCTTTGTGTGCGGACCTGTACGCGGTACAGCAGCAGCGCCTGCTTCCTCGTAATGGTCGAGCTTAAACTGACCCTTTACAATCTAGCCAGATCCTCTGCCAAAGCTGAATTCACCGCAAGGCAAGTTTCGAGATTTGGAGCTGCCTTCTCCCACCTACGTTAGCTACCGCAATCGCATCTTGCCCAGGCTCGGGAAGGTGCCTAGGGGATTTTATAGAGTACGTACATGATGTTTTTTTGCAGGAGCCGTTTGGCTCGCTAATTGAAGGCAATGCAATACCTTAGTTCCACAGCTTAGATTTGAAACGGATATGTTGAGGGATAGGTTGAGAGATCAAGCTTCTCACACCTCCTGCTGTTATCTGAGCACGTCCTATCTCTGATTAAAGCGATAATTTGTCGAACGTTGGCCTCTGTAATACAGTTCATGAGAAATGTCAATCAACATGTGCAGCAGCATGGAGCCAAATGTTGAAGGAGGTATGCTAGTGATCACGTTTCATCAAAGTGTCCCTTTGAAATTAGACTCATCATACTCTCTTAAAAATAAAGGTTCCAAAATGGTTGCAGAAGAAACATTTCAAAACTAAATCAAATATTGAAAAAAGTCATAAATGCTAATGCTATGCTAAAACCTTGCATCTCCAAACTTTCAAAGGAAAGATTTCATTTTGGAGCATTTCTCCATTTCTTCATTGGTCCATTCTGACACAATGTAAAGAACGACTGCCAAATTCAAAGTAAAAAATAGAGATACAAAACAATTTTTGCTAAATATACTAAACAGTTCCAGGAAAAAAAAATATTCATTGGTACAGAGCCTTTACACTATGTGGGAAAAGTTCTTTAGAGGTTCTTCAACCTCCACACATAAGGCACCACCACTATGACCCATTGGATCACTGCTGGCCATCAGCAGTAGGAGTCTGAGGGAGCACAATTAGCTTTGCTCTCTCTCCGGATGGGTAGGTGGCGCTCTCTCTCCCCACATCTCTTCAGTCTGCAAGTCTTTGCTTCAGTTAGGTACCCGCTGATTTCCTCTGAGCGCGCTGGTTGCCCGGTGGCGTTGCATGTGATGGGGGAGGGTAATAAAATGAGGAAGGAAAATAAAATCAGGGAAAAAAAAAAATATATATATATATATATAATATATATATTATATATATAATATATATATATAATTTATATAATATATTTATATATATATAATTTTTTTAGGAGTGAGCATTGCTAAATTTATATTATATCTACAATAAAGTTCATGAGAAATGTGTAGCAAAAATAAAAATGAGGGATGCCAGTGATCATGTTTTATACAACTCTTATTTTGAATGTAGACTTAAAATAAAGCTTCTTGGCTTGGATATACGATTAGAAAGCTAACATCAACTGAAAGGTGGTCTTAATCTATGGCAGTAATCCAATGAGTGCTTCTTGGGTGGTTTTACTGTAGAAGACTGTTGCTCCTAACCAATAAAGAACATCATAGCCGAATGTATGCAACAAAACTACAACACCAGCACTCAATCAGCAGTCAGACAAAAGGGTTTCTTTTTCTTACATTCACTGGAACACCATTCAACGCATTAGGATTCAAGCTCCCAGTCCCGCTCAGCCAGATCCCTCACCAGGCAGCACAGGTCTTATTATTAACTAGCTCCATCTAGTGTAACTAAGTGTCTCTCCATAGGGGGAAGGCACTGCAGAGCTGACCAGGCTAGACCACAGCATAGGCTGAACCAACCAAGCACTGAGTCATACTGCAAGCTAAAAGAAGTATGGAGGAAGTGTACGGTAAATCAATCCAGTAGACAATGCAGGGAAAATACAGGCTGCAAAACTGCTGGTGGTGTTTTAAACCGCTGGCAATGATGATTAGATGGTTTAGATTGCCACAACATCAGTTTGACAAGGCGGACCACGATATGCTTCGCTTGATTTGCACAAGACAAGGACATGGTTTGACATTCAAGAGATAATTGACATTGTCCTTCACTAACGGCTTTTAGCTTGGGGCTACGGGTCCAAGTTTATAGGTATTGAACTTTTAAAGTCATACTATAGAAGGCTGATAAGAGGTGAACGCCCAGACCTACACTTCAACAAATAAAGGTGACTAAACAGTTCTAGGAAAATCCCCTTGGCTTCTACAGAACTATGTGAATTGGACTTCGCTGACGACTGTCCAGACATTTTGTGGAAACTTTATAAGAAAAGAAATGGAATGAGAGTCAACATAATTTGTTTTTTTTTTAATATAATGGAGCATTTCTATTGGTCCATTCATCATGATTTTTAAAAATATAAACCAGATTCAAATTACACTATATTGACAAAAGTATTGGGACACTGCTCATTCAGTGTTTCTTGAGTAAATGATTTGATACCAAAATACTTCATTCTGCTTTTGTTGGAGTAACTGTCTTTACCATCCAGGGAAAGATTGCTGTGATGATTTGACTGCATTCAGCAACAACAACTCCCCAAATCATTCCAAACGTATTGGATGGAGCTCCGCTATTCCAGAGAACACAGTTCCACTGCCCCACAGCTCAATGCTGGGGGGCTTTATTTTACCCACTCCTCTAGCCCATATCTAGCATTAGGCAGGGACTACACAAGCTGTGAGTGTATACAGTCACACATCTGTGTCAGCATTGGGTGCAACTTAAAGTAGTTAGAAGGGGTGTCCACAAACATTTGGACATGAAGTGTATGTAAAAAAAAAAAAAAGAAAGAAAAACAGAAAATATAAATACAAAGTTTTGAGTGACAGTGATGATATACCTTTATAAATTATGGTTATTAAACAGCTCTAGCAAAAACCCTTTCATCGATATAGACCCAGAACAACCATGTGACACCACCATTCTTCAGACTCTCTGAGGTTCTTCACATTTAAACATCTCGTTTACGAAACGGATTCTTCTTTAAAGAAGTGTACAATGAACAAGAAGCATCCCAAATGAAATCTTTTATTTTTAAGAGTAAGCATTGCTGAATGTCAATGTTTAGGCCTGCCCTGGACATCCCTTTCCCAGAGAAGTTTTTGCCCCTGAATTTCTCCTCATGTTCTGCCTCCCTTGATGCCACAGGGCCCATTAAAAAACAGATTCCTCAGCGAGGTCGTCATTTTTCCGCTGCCAAGATACACAAAAAAGGTTCCACGCGTCGAGCACTGTCCCCCAGGCAGACTGGCCTTCCATTGATGTCTCACATATGCCAAGGTGAAATATGCCTCCTGCCTAATAAAAAGAAAGCTTATGCTTAACTAGATTCAACACGGCATGGCAGAGATAAATGTTCTCGAAGGTCAACGATAAGAAGAACATGCAAACATGGCAATGATCATTTGCATAGAGATTAGACCTGGGATGTACTTCTTTATCTAACAAACCTTCAATGAACAATAATTGAAAGCTTATATGGCCATGCAAGAACCATTGAGAAATCCATATGTTTGAGGAGTACATCAGCTTGCAGTCCAGCGACAACATCTGAACACATCAATATTCATGTTGCCACTTTTGTCAATATTCATGTTAAAAAACATAAAAACATTATGGAGAGACACAGGAAGATGAGTAAGCAAATCTGTCGTGCTTTAGGAGACATGAGCCATTTACGAAATCCCCTCCACACCCCATACGTCCAGACACTCACCCATTAGAGCACATGGTCGCACTGCTTTTTGCCCCCATGTTCACACTTTACTCCAAAAAAGTCTCCTCTCTATGCAGCGCTTCACATATTCAAGTATTTTAATATTCACAATATGAAACCTGATGTAAAACACACGGCTCTAATATATTATTTAGCCGGACCTTCCTGTAATAAAACACATTCCGAACTTGCCTCTTTTTTTTTTTTTTAGGCATTTTTTCTGGACATTGTTTTTCCATTATTTTCTCTTTAAACATTAACCACGGCTTTGTTTAGGCCACCCTCTCCTCCGCTGCCCTGCTTAAAGATTTAAATGCTGGCCCATCAGGATCTGACCCTGGCTGCTTTGACAGAGCTCAGACAGGGAAAATGTTTGGCGCAAATCTGCTGAATATAATTTTCTCTCTCCCTCTCTCTCCCTCTCTTTCTTGTTCTCTCACTCTCTCTCTCTCCCCTATCCATTAATGCAGGGTTGCTGGGCCTGCAGTTTGAAGGGCGGTGCAAGAGTTGCTGAGTTTGGGCTTTACAGAGACTCTGCTGATGATAAAGGAAGTGGCCTACTGTTAAGGAGCTCCTCCATTACCCTCTTGTGTAGGCCTGGACACACAAACACATACACACACGGGGCGCACACACACACACACACCCTTAACAGCTACCTCTAGGGTATGAGCATTGCATATCAATGGCTTTGTCAGAAACGCCCTAGTTGAGCACATTAATGTTTGAACACAGTAATGTAATTAAGTAATGTTTAGGCATCCTAATAGTGCTGGATTACACTGAGCCGTCTTTACTGCAGCTCTGATCATGCTTGATACTGTGCAATGGCGCTTGATCAATGCATTTAACCCTTAGAGGTACAGTCATTTCAATATACTGTTCAGACGCAATTATATAATTGCACAATTCTTACATAAGGAAGATGCGTAAGGAATTTCTGGCACATTGGCAACAAGATGTCACAAAATCCGTACACATAACACAAGACGTTCACACAGATGTTCCGATTTACAATCGAGCTCCTGTCCACTGGCGGCACTGTTTTGTCAAATACACACAACCCAGCCTGCCATGTACTCGAAGAAGAATTGATTTGAGTTTTCTTCATTACAGGCTGCGTTCCGAAGCCTAGGCTGCAATGCAGCTTCTGAGTTCCGAGTTCTAAATTCTGAGTTCTGAATTCCGAGTACTAAATTCCGAGTTCTGAATTACGAGTTCCGAATTACGAGTTCCGAATTTCAAGTTCTAAATTCCGAGTTCTAAATTCCGAGTTCCGAATTCTGAGTTCCCAGTTCAGAGTTCCCAGTTCCGAATTCTGAGTTCTGGGTTCTAAATTCCGAGTTCCAGGTTCTAAATTCCGAATTCTGAGTTCTAAATTCCGAATTCCGAGTTTCAAATTCTGAGTTCTAAATTCCGAATTCCGAATTACTAAAATTTAGTAGCTTATTGGTCACACAAATGGAAGAAGTGATGATGTCATCAGAAAGGCCCGGTCTCTTAAAATTGAGGTAAGAACATTTTTCATTTTGTTTTCATTTATCGAGAGCTGTATTCTCGAAATCAATCCGAACGTAGTCAGCATTTCTGGGATGTACGAAAGGTCCTTCACTTTGAAACAGCCTTCTATGGCATAGCATCAGAGAAATGCAGCTTAGGGTTTGGATAAGGATTAGGATCAGGGGTTTGGTTAAGATTAAGGTTAGGTGTAAGGGAAAGGGTGAGGATTTGGTTAACATTAGGGTGAGGGTAAGGATTTGGGTAGGGTGAGGGTATGGGTAACGCTAAATTTAAGTTTAGATTATGGTTAGATTATGGTTGGGTTAAGGTTTAGGTTAAGTTTAGCCTACATTTAGGTCACAATTTGTTTATGTATAGTAGGTTAAGTTTAGGTTTAGGTTGAGGTGTAGATTCAGGTAATAAAATTTCGCGTATCTGGATTGTGTCAGTAATTTGTGCTTAATCTGAAATGGTCTTTTAGTCACATATGTGCAAATTCCTCTGGAGACCAGGCTGACATTCTATGGGAATATCCCAGTCTACAGCAGGGAGTAAATCAGTGCCGTCACGCAAAAACTCTCTATTTTTGCTGGGTTTTTTATATATATATATAACTTAAATCTGAGAACTTTAGGGTGATATAACAGAAGACATGTTTTTGATATCCTTCAGAATTGTTCAATGTATGGTTCTTTAAAGATCTGCTTTTGCAAATGGGATGTTTGAGCGTGAAGAACATCAGCTAGTCTAACGAACGTCCACATGGTGTAAATGTCCTATAGCAATCAAAGGTTTTTCCTTTTTACTTTAACTGTTTAGTCACATTTTTTACTTTTGGACACCACTTTGGAGAACATCTGTCCGTCTTCACATTGCGTCAGAATTCCATGAGAAATAGACCAATAGAAATAATCCAAAATGAGTTTGAATAAAATCCTTTTACATTGACTTCCATTAGTTCTCATAAGTTCTTTCTCCTGCAAAGTTGCCATTTTGGTGGGACATTTTGCTGCCAGACGCTTTTGCGTCCTGCATTTTGTTATGACCAGCAATAACTTTGACTTCCATAATAGATCTTCACTTCAGCGCTCTCACGATTAACAAACGCAATGAGGCTCACTCTAAATATCCTCTAAATGTCCTCATATTAAGTTTTTTTTTTTTTAAGAAATGGACAGAACTTTCCTTTAAGGTGTCCTTCCCGGTGCCATTTGGTGTGAGTGTGCAGTTGCGTAACGTGGGAGGTCCTGCTGGCAAAACATTTTGTAGCTGCTGGTGGATTGCGGCTCATGCGCTGGTCCATGCGTTTGTCCTTTGTTTATTTGCCGCTGTGTTAAGGCTAAACAGCCATGATTTATAGAACAAGATACAGTCGCACGGGCCGCAGTCCACCACTGTTGTTCTTTCACAGTAATGTATATGCTAACGTGTAAATATGTAGTCTGGGGCACTGGCGTAGTGGCCGCGACGGAGATCCCCTCAGGAGGTTCGAGTCTATTTTGAAAAGGAATTGATTAACCATCTCGATTAAAATAAACAATTTATGCACTCTTTCTCAGATCACTGCTGACAGAAAGGAAAACCAACATGGCTTTGTTTTCTTTTGGGTTTAGCATTTTCAATTAGAGATACATTCACCTTCAAACAAAGCAATTTATAAATGGAATGGTGACAACACTGTATTTGAAGGAACACAAATTAAGGGGTTATTACGGTCTTGCTCTTTGTTCAGTAAAGCCTGAATTAGACCGTTTACATCATTACTCATCAGGATTTATTCTTTGGGAACTTTTACATAATTTTACCTATGTTATTACCTATGAGATCTGTTGTTTAAATCTCAAATAATTGCTATATTAGTTGTAATAAACACGTTGTTACAATCCTGTTATGCCAGTTAGTGGAAATAGTGAATAATTATCTTCATTTTTATGTTAAGGGTGTAACTGGTTCTAGATGAGGCCAGGTTTATTGCTGTATAAGAGAGTTTATTGAGTTAATAAACGTTTAATTAACAGTACATTATGAAATGTTCATACATCAAAATCATACTCATCACTAATTAAAGAGTATTTTAATGATTAAATCTGAATTACTGGTTAAAACACAGAATCTCCTTTTTAGTCAATATGCCATCTTTTCCACTGTACTGGATACTGAGCTTATCCACACAGACACTGTTTGGCACGGGACGCCTACAAACCGGCTGGCTAACTGTACCTGGCAACACACAACTCTTCGGTGGGAGGGTTTAATGACGTAATGATCAACCTGTTGGCTCTATATTTGTGTCTTTATAAGATCCTATGTCTTTATAGTTTTAGTACAGAAAATGGTGGGAACTGTATCTAATAAGTACAAGAATGCTCAATTATTCAAGTGTATTGATCACTAGTGTGGCGACAAGTACACTAGTGCACTGTAGCACGGCCTGCATGGCTACAGCACCGTTAGCATAGCCCAACTACCAGGATCATTCAACATCACCACTGCAGTTTTGAGTTTTAAACAGACTTGTTTTAAGTAGATTCCAACATTATTTGGTATACAGCACCTATAAAAGTGTATCATGGACATTTGGCATTTGAGAGTACTACGCATGCAGCCTGCCTGTCTATCTGTTTTCATCTATCTATCTATCTATCTATCTATCTATCTATCTGTCTTTCTGTCTATCTATCTATCTGTCTATCTGTCTATCTATCTATCTGTCTATCTATATGCCTGTCTATCTATCTATCTATCTATCTATCTATCTGTCTATCTATCTATCTATCTATCTATCTATCTATATACCTGTCTATCTATCTATCTATCTATCTATCTATCTATCTATCTTTCTATCTATCTATCTATCTGTCTATCTATCTATCCATCTATCTATCTATCTATCTATCTATCTATCTATCTATCTGTCTATCTATCTATCTATCTATCTATCTATCTGTCTATCTATATGCCTGCCTATCTATCTATCTATCTATCTATCTATCTATCTATCTATCTATCTATCTATCTATCTGTCTTTCTATCTATCTATCTATCTATCTATCTATCTATCTATCTGTCTAACTATCTATCTGTCTATCTGTCTATCTATCTGTCTATCTATATGCCTGTCTATCTATCTATCTATCTATCTATCTATCTATCTATCTTTCTGTCTATCTATCTATCTATCTATCTATCTATTCCTTCCTAATTACACTAATTAAGACTAAACATGAATCATTTGCAGTCTTACCAAAGTGTTTATTGTTCATTAACTAATAATGCAATTGATGCAAATGATGTAATATGAAAGGTTATAATGAATATAGCTTAACATATAGTGAATAGAAAAAAATCAAGACCTTAATAACCCCCTCGTTTTTATTCCTTAAACTACAGTGTTCGAGTACATTTTCTGGGTAATTAATGCTGTGAGATTTGAAATTTCCCTTTGTCCCTTCATGCTTTCTGTATTAAGTCAGCTGTTGAGACAACATGTCTTTGTTCTATTAATTCATGCCGCCAAAGATTTGTACATGTGAATGTACTGTACATTTAAGCCTCTATCTCAATCATCTGATTGAAATCTGGGCTTAATGCTGATTAATCACAAACATCTCTGGAACACACTGGGTGTATCTGTGAGCAGATTAAGAAGCAGAGCTGAAGTCTGGAGGATTGAGGAACGAGAAGAAACAACATGTGAGTATGTGAACATGGACTAATACTGTAAAAGCCCATTACTGCATCACAGGCCTGGTGTTCAGCCTAAAAAACCTTCGCTGGTTTCCCCACCGCTTTGGATTTCGTTAGCAGCAGCGCAAACTTGTACCAAGATGGGGCAGAAACTCCATGATCATTAAACAGAGTAGCCGAGGTCTCACAGAGTTAGCTCACGTTGTCAGCAAGCTCATTTCATCCAGTGACGCTACTATTCGCTGCTTAGTGGCCAGGCTGGGTGTCTCTGTGGTCCAGTGCTTAGCTGTATCTTCAGGCATGCTGTCTGGACGTCCTGACAGGAAATGACAAAGCAGGAGAACTAATTGCGTGGGCTATCCGCTGCTCTGCACACGACTCTGGCTAATTTGACCTGATAAAATTCATTAGTTTAGCCAGAGTGGAACTCATTAAAAGAAGAGGTCACCCAAGGGCAAGGAGAGTCTTTGTGCAGGCAGTAGCAGGAACTGAGTTAGTCTGGAGAGAGAGGAGAGCATGAAACCAAGGAGAGGAGAGAGAAAAGAGGCAGAGAGGAGAGAGAAAAACAGGAAGACAAAGAAAAAAAAGAGAGAGAGAGAGAGAGAGAGAGAGAGAGAGAGAGAGAGAGAGAGAGAGAGAGAGAGGAAAGAGTGTGAGGACGACAGAAAGAAAAGAGAGGGAGAATTGAGAGTGAGAGTAACAGAAAAGAAAAGAGAGACGGAGAGAGATAATTGAGAGAAAGAGGTAGACAGAAAGAAATGAAAGAGAGAGGAAAGAGAGTAAGAAAGACAGGAGGAATAAAATAAAAACAAAGAGAAAAGAGAGAGAGAAGAAAAAAGAGAGAGAGAGAGAAAGAGAGAGAGAGAGAGAGAGAGAGAGAGAGAGAGAGAGAGAAAGAGAAATAAGGTCAGAAAAAAAGAGCAGAGAGGAGAGAGGAAGTCAGAAAGGAAAGAGAGAGAGAGAGAAAGAGAAAGAGAGAGAGAGAGAGAGAGAGAGAGAGAGAGAGAGAGAGAGAGAGAGAGAGAGGAGAAAGAAATAAGGTCAGAAAAAAGAGCAAGAAAAGAGAGAGAAAAGAGAGGAAGTCAGAAAGAAAGGAAAGAGAGAGAGAGAGAGAGAGAAAGAAGAAAAAAGAGAGAAAGAGAGAGAGAGAGAGAGAGAGAGAGAGAGAGAGAGAGAAATAAGGTCAGAAAAAAAGAGCAGAGAGGAGAGAAGAAGTCAGAAAGGAAAGAGAGAGAGAGAAAGAGAAAGAAAGAGAGAGAGAGAGAGAGAGAGAGAGAGAGAGAGAGAGAGAGAGAGAGAGAGAGAGAAAGAAATAAGGTCAGAAAAAAAGAGCAAGAAAAGAGAGAGAGAAGAGAGGAAGTCAGAAAGAAAGGAAAGAGAGAGAGAGAGAGAGAGAGAGAAAGAGAGAGAGAGAGAGAGAGAGAGAAAGAGAGAGAGAGAAAGAGAAATAAGGTCAGAAAAAAAGAGCAGAGAGGAGAGAAGAAGTCAGAAAGGAAAGAGAGAGAGAGAGAAAGAGAAAGAGAAAGAAAGAGAGAGCGAGAGCGAGAGAGAGAGAGAGAGAGAAAGAGAGAGAGAAAATGGAGAGTGGAGAGAAAGAAGAAGACAGAAAGTAAGGAACGAAAGAAAAGAAAGAGACAAAAGCGAAGAAGAAAGAAAGAAAATAAGAGAGAGAGAGAGAGAGAGAGAGAGAGAGAGAGAGTGAAAGAATAAAGAAAGATATGAAAATTTTAATAAAAGAAAGAGAGAAGAGAACGAGAGAGAGAGAGAGAGAGACACTCATCATTAGCAGCTAATAAAGGTAGCCAGCCGTGGCGCGACAGAAACATAAGGATCATTTACACAGAGCTGCGTGGTTCGAGCAGCAGCCAGATTGCAGCTATAGATCAGAGTCCCGGTTACCGGGAGAAACATATGGGGGGGGGGGGGGTGTTCGGGTGGGGCTGGGGGTACGGGATCATTTGCGTGATAAGCGTGAGAGCTGACAGTGCCATATAAACGAGCTTTGCAGAAGCGAGGAGATGGCCAAATAAAGAGCAGCAGCACAGCACGCCGCCATCCATTCCGCGCAAATTGAACTGTCACCTTCAGTGTCACTTCTCTTCCAGGCGTGCAGATGAAAAAGACAAGAAACAGCGAGAGAGTGAATTCCTGGCGGGGGAAAAAGACGTTATGGGCATCAAAGAGATAAACAGCGCGCCGGTGTGTTGTTTGTTTCTGTCAGAGCCTGTTTAGCGGTTCAGACTAGCAGAGGCTGAAATTCTGCTGAGGCAAAACTGTTGTTTCTGTAATGAAATAATGACTCAAGCCCGAGTGAAAGAACAGCTTGAGTGGAAATACAAAGTATTTGGGTGAACAGGGCTGCTTCTCTTGGGGTGATCGTGGTCTAAAACAGTGGTCCGCTGAGCTAAAAATCAAGCTAAAGGTCAGAGGTGAAAGCAGCAGGCCAGTGCTGGCCGAGTTCTCTATAAATTGTCCACATTTTCTCCACAACTTTAGTCATTTACAATTCCCACAAGCTAGGATTCACCCTATCACACGTTTCTACCACCGCTGAGGGGGGTGAAGGTTGGCCCAAAAAAAACATTGTATCTTCAAAATGGCAAACATCTTAGCTTTCAATGGAAGTCAATGTGAAATATTTTATTCCAAGTCATTTTGGAGCATTTCTATTGGTCCATTCATGAATTCTTGACCCAATGTAAAGAACAACTGCCAGAATTAAATGTATTACACATGTATTAGACTAGCATTACACTAATAGACGGTGGAGACAGAGGGCTCACCCACAGCAAAGACAATTAGGCTTTTTGGACGTCCCAGACACAGATGGCTATGGCATCACCAGGGACTAAACTGGTGAACAGCCAATCAGCACTCGATAGCCAGAAAGCTAGCACCTCTCTGCCTTAAACCAGTTTGATGTAGAAAAATGAAATATGAAAAATGAGAGTTAAAACCTACAAAAGACGGGAAAACATTTCCCCCCACCGCTGTTTTTAGCCTGTTCTTTTTTTCGAGTAAGACCTTGGCCGCCTCTTCAGAGGTCAGCACAGCCAGAGCAGGATGTCAAAGTTCATGAAAGTTCGTATGCGATCCCGAAAAACTGCCTGACAAATGCTACTAGTGCAACTGGGCCTCAGGAGAGTGATATGAATGGACCAGTTTACCAGTCTGTTGGGGTTAGCCTTCAGCTTAGCATTTTACATAAGGAGGTGGCCGCACAGGTATTGTATACGTCTGTTACACTGATAAGTCCTCACTAAGTCAGTCTTTTTACTACATTCAGTCGCACCACCAATCGTCAAGGCCAGGCCAACCACTAAATGATTTAACATAACGACCAATCAATGTTCAGAACCAATCAATGAACACGCTGCCATATCAATGTGTGCTGATTTTTCACACTTAATGGAAGCGTATTCAGCGAACAACACAATGATACTCATGATTTTACAACTGCACTAAATAGTTTCATATACCTGTAGCTATCAGCTATCATCTACCTACAGCGCACAGCATTCAGTGTTTTATTAGCTAAGGAAAAGTCAGCTAATGTTTTTGTCCTCGTTCAAAACCCGTTTTACTTTATTAAAGCAGCACTATGCAAGAATTGGTATTTCCTTCTCCTGGGCTCCCCCTACTGTTGGGAAATGGAATTTCCACTATGAGACACCCCTCAAGGACACGTTACACAGCATTTGTGAACAAGTTGAGAGATGTGACCGAACCGTCACTGAAAGTGAAAGAAGCATGTGGACCGACGCTGTAGAGTACAACTTTACACAAAGTTACACAGCACTAGTTCTCAGAAGTGTTGACCCCCGGCTTAACCATAGTTATATAGTGCAGAACCCGGTGTGCCGAGCCCACAGTAGCAATGGCAGCTTTTACAGGTCAGTGGAGCAACAACATGATTCTGAAGCTGTTATTTTAACCCCTCAACACTCCAAGGCTTTTACACACTAAGGCGTATTACTCAGTAACTACAGGGACGTCTGTACAAACTGGTGGGGCTGTTTTTTGGAAACAGAAGTTTGTAATAACACTTTCGGCCCAGGGTTAAAGAAAAAGTACTAGCTACATAAAGTTGATTTAACCCCTTAACACTCCAAGGCTTATTACACACTAAGGAGTGTTACTCAGTAACTACAGGGACGTCTGTCCAAACTGCTGGGGCTTTTCTTTGGTAATAGAAAATTGTGATAACTTTCGGCCCACCGACATATAGTTAAGGGATTAACGCATTAATCCGTGCTTAGTAAACTCATCCATTATAACTAGCCTTATTTTACATACATGCTGCTTGTGTTATAGTAAAATATAGGCCTCTTATTTTGCAATAAATATCCCAAAATAATGCATGAAAATACACAATGGCCTATGTGTTTTCTTTGTAATTGGACTGAGCTGTGAAATACGTTCTGCTAATACACCAGCCAGATTATTTAGGACTAAGCCTTAATACTAGGCAGAGTGAGAGAGAGTCAGCATGTGTTGAGGGTGGTAATGTGTGTGTGTGTGTGTGTGTGTGTTGGTGGTTGCATTTTTTTGTCCATGCAGGAGTGGATGTGACAGTGTAATCTTGTTTTATATCCTAAGTGCTGCAAGTGATTTAAAATTATGTAAAGTCCAGTGAAGGATAGGTCACGGCCGGCACTACCTACTCTGCCTGGCCAAGTACATTTAGGAGAAAAACACGGTCATAGCGGACCATTTCTCAGGATCTGCGGAGCTGTGCGTAACCACTCTGGGTTTGTGTGTGAGCGCGTTCCCTTCCCCTGAGTTCTCCATCCTGTACATAACTCCTGGATAATCTCTTTCTCTCGCTCTTTCTCTCTACAACACACACATCCACATCCACACACACACACCACTCTCTTGCTTAAATATTTATAAAGATGCCTATTATTGTATTAAGTATTTATCGATTTATAATTTAAAAGATTTATACTTGGCCATTAAAATAGCTAGAATTTCTTCCCCCTATAAGAGATGTCAGGGGCCATTTATTATCTGCAAATGTCAAATCCTGCACCTTATCCGATCAATCTGGCCAAGTGAAGTGCAGTTCACACTGTTCGGATGCTGGAGAGTGGAACCCTGCCCCACAGCGGGTCACGCTCAGCTGCATGCGGTGGTCGCCCCTGAATGAAAATGCATGGCTCTGCCTTCTCTACTGGCTCCGCTTATCGATTTACATCCGAGATAAATTCTTCACACCCACACACATGAGACGCATGTGGACGTCTCTTTCACCTTCGCTGTTGGCGGCCCGTGACAGGATCCAAACAGCATTTAGCTCACCTCACTTTTTTGATACACATGCTGCATACAGTGCAGTGAAAGGGTAGCTGTAATTTCTTTGAAATTTTTGAATATTTGTATATATATACATTTAAATGTATCAGATCATCCAACTTATTGCAATAGGAGATGAAGACAACAGGAGTAAACACACAATGCAGCTTCTAAATCCTTTTATTAAAGATAAAGATTCCAAACCTATACTAATAATCAATACCTGGTTATCGCCACCCTTGGCAGTAACTGCAATCAAACATTGGTGCCAAACTGGAATTTTGTCCCTCACTTCTTTGCAGAATTATTTGAATATGACTACATTAGATAGTTTTCGTAGAAGGCCGATGCCAATTTGATGTAGAATAGTGACATTGATGTTTTGGTGGTTTTAAAGCAACACTATGTAGAATTTTTACCTTAAAAGAACAGCTTTAAGATCATTCAGAGATGCCAGCTACATAATGCAACGTTGCTTTAATGCAAAATCTGTGCCTAGTAAACTTGTCCTTTAAAACTAGCAATAGTTCTAATGTAAATACAGCCGTCTGCAACCGACCTAAATGCCAATAATGTTATGGTCCTTTTTTCCTAATACAAAATATTAGGAATAATCTTAAAAAATACACAATAGTCTATGTGTTTCCTTTATAATTGGACTGAGCTGTGAAATACGTTCTGCTAATATACCAGGCGGATTATATAGGGCTAAGCCCTAATACCAGGCAGAGAGAGAGTCAGTGTGTGTTGCGGGTGGTAATAACAGCTTCAAAGTCATTATGATGCTTCTCTGACCTGTAATAGGAAGAATAGCATCGCTAGCGGTCCTTTTCCAGGCTCAGTACGCTGCTAACCTGCTGCTAACCAGAACACTGCATAAAATGTGAAAGACCTGTAATTTACTGCCTTGGCTCACATGGTTCTTTCCCTTCCAGTGATGGTTCTGTATCTCTCAGCTTGTCCAGAAAAACCTGTCCTTTAGTGAAGGCCCATAGAGCGAGTTACACTTCCTGACTGTAGGGGGAGCCCAGGAGCAAGAAATGGCAATTTTCCATAGTGTTGCTTTAAGTTGCGATGTTAAGTAATCATATTTCATAAAGTCTTCCAAACATTGCCTGCCAACAAATCATAAAGCATAAAACACCAGCATTATGACAAAAACCCAACATCTGCTAAACTTCAAAATGTTAGACTTTGATATTTTGTCGGTTTTAAGTCATGGTGTTCAACGTTGTTGTTCTCAACCCATTGTTGTGACTTTGATTTCCAACCAAAATGCAACTCAAATTTCCTTATTTAACTAAAATACGACGTCTGCCTGACGTTAGGAGTCCAACGTCTCTCTCTGACGTCAAACTGATGTCGGGTGCCTGCTATGAAAGCTGTACTACCTCATCATGCATTATGCATGCAAGGCTCATGAATATTCGATCTCTGCCGCATATGAAATGCTGTGAAACACTGGTTGCTCTTTTTTGCGCAAGGTAAACACATGGTTGAGCTATGCAGTTTCGTGGACGGGGAGTGAGCCGAGGTCAAAGGTTCACGAATATCTTTGAGCCTTTCAACACTCGTGCAAACAACGAGGTCTTGCACGCCGACTGCACGGGAGAAAAAAACGTGCTTAATACGAAGAAAGGAAGTGAGTAATTTGTTCTCTCGTTTGAGGACGGCAAGGCGGATTTCTTTGTGCCAACCCGACTGGATTCATCATAATTCCCTTCAGATGAATCAAAACTCCAGGGAAGGAGGTTAACAGAGAAACTGAGAGAGAGAAGCAGAGATGGAATAAGCAAAAGAAGAAGGAGCAAGAAGAAGAAGAAGAGAGAGAGAGAGAGAGAGGCAGGGCGCTCAGCCGAGGCAGCATGCAGAGAACATGTTTCAGGAGGCTGAAAGGAAACATGTTTTCTTATAACATCAGTGAATGACAAGGAAACCATTAACACACGCCTTCGGTGCAGGGGATTACAGGCTGCACATGCTTGGCTATTATTCAGCCTAATTAAGTCTTTTGGCATGATTTCCCAAGAACAAAGAGAAAAAGGAGAGCAGACCCAGCTTAATAGCTTTGGGGTGCCTAGATTCCAAGGAAGAGATATTAATATGCGCTTTCCTCCGCAATATTATTGTGTCAGAGTTTATTAATCCTCCTTAAAAAAAAAAACACACACCCCCAACCCCCCAGTCAAAAGATTTTATTAACCCAATCTTGGTATCTTAGTGTCTGCATAACCTGATAATAAATCTGTTAAAAACACTGTTATTTATGATTAAGCATTCATTCATTGTAGTTGAGTGTCTCTGAAACACTGGGCACCAGGCAATGTACAGCATTCGACCTTAAAAGAACAGCTTTAAAATCACTGTGATGCTCCACTGACCTGTAAAAGGGAGAATAGCGTCTCTATTACTGCCACTCTGGGCTTGGCACTAACTGCACTATGTAACTCTGCTGGACCGGGCAGGAAAACAGAGTGAGAACTGTGTAACGCTGTGTAATCCAAGTAACATTGGTGTAAAATTCTGCAATATAAACTCTACCGCTTCAGTCAATGTGCTTCTTTGACTTTCAGGGACGGTTCTGTGCCTCGAATCTCTCCTTTACAGGGTAGCTTAAAGTGCAAATTACACTTCCTGACTGAAGGGGGTGCCCTGGAGCAAGAAATACTAATTCTTGCTTATTGCTGCTTTTAAGTAAATTATGTTGCAAAGCTGAATGTATAGTGCAGGAGCTTCATGCCACAGAGCTGTAAGCCAATCCAATACATTTCTTGAAAAGTTCGGTGAATGTTCGGTAGCTCTCTGGTCTGTTTACGTGCTAGAAAATGAATTTTTCAAGCTTAAAAGGCATGAAAAGAGATGAGCATGTTGCCTGATTCCTTCTCGATAGGTAAGAGACCGACTTGTTTTTACTGGTTCCTAGCTAATGCTAACCTAGCTAAAGCTAATTACTTGCCCTGACGACAAGACGGTCCGCAAACGCTGTCGCGACTAGTCCCTGCAGACACCCACACTGAAAATGCATCAACATCAATATTTTAAGCAGATGCTTTAAAGTTTATTTCACTTTTTCTTCTTTTCATGACTTTAGCTTTTTAGGTGTCTAAACCACTTCTGTCTGAATAAATGCTTTTCTTCATTATCACTACGTAATTTCTCCACAAGGTCAGTCGTTTCTGGCTCCAGTCTGCTCGGCCCCATTCAAAGCAAAGACCCTAAGACCCAAGGCAGCATCGAAAGTATGAAAACCTGAAATTAGCATGAGAGAAAAAGATGGTTTGTACACTGGGCAAAGGTTTGAAGGCATGCCACAGCAGCGCTTTCAGTTATACATGTAGTTGTTTTTAGGCACTCAATATGAGAGAAGTCCATTCACTAGAACGTCCCATGAATGTAGCAGTTTCCGAAATGCTACCACCCTTCGCCGGTACCCTATTGTCATGCCCTGTCAAATAGCATTCTTGGTCCATGACAATCGTTTTTGCACTTTGCTACAGCTGACTGGTGTGCCTGCTTATTTATATGTGCAGCAAACCCTGTCACGTGGCATCTGTGGCGTCCTGGGCCCAGGGGTGGTCATAATATTCTGACATGACTATATATATATATATATAGGCACAGTAGCCAACACAAGGATAAGTCAATAAAAGAATGTGAACATGAGCAGCACGTGTAAAGGCGACAACAGCCAGCTCCCTGTACAATTACAGCCATTGCTGAGTATGTGTACACAGAGAAGCCCACTGTCATAACACACTCGCCGTGAGAGGGATTCCCCATGTAACGTCAGCTCTCATGTCAGCTAGAGTGGAAAAAGTGATGTCAGCATAGGGCTTGAGTCAATTACCAGTATCTCTCTCAAGCCATTAAACTTTAAAGACCCCTCTGCATCGAGGTGACTGTGAGGGAGACGGGGAGAGAGAGAGAGAGTGTGTGTGTGTGTGTGTGTGGGATGTAGACAGATGATCTCTGACATACTGACAGCAAGCAGATAGGATGAGACACATCTAATGGATCGTGAAGTGGAAGACCTCAGGAGACAGACAGAGAGAGAGAGAGAGAGAGAGAAAGAGAGAGAGAGAGAGAGATATTGGTAGTGAACACATTGTCAGTTTGTCCAGTATGTCACAGTGGTACACGCAGCAGCGCAGCGTCTGATTAGCCTGTTAGTTTGAACACAGATAACAGACGCTGGCGGCCTGTCAGAGAACACAGCTGCTTTAATAAAAAAATGACAAAACATATGATTAAAGTGTAGGAGAAATGTAGTGTAACTGCCACAATATAATGGATATTAACCCAGCATAGCTGCTGGATTACTGACTGTGGCTTGGCAACAACCCAGCCAAAGGGTTATTTACCCGCATTAACCTGAAGAACCTGAAGAAGTCAGTTCTAATAATTAACAGCACCTGGAAAAAAGGCTGATAAGAACAGAGTTATGAGCCACAGGAATTGGTGCGCAAACTATATGATATGATATATAGGAATATTATATGTGTGTATTACTGTTTACCATGAGGTGAAACTGATCAATGTGTTTTTTTATGCAAAGAAAAAAGCAAAGTGTATTTTTCTGAGATGTTGATGTCTGTCTAAAGTTATGTCTGTTTCCATTGTAGCTGCTGCCCATTATAGGTCAATTTATAGTTAAAAATGAAGTTATTTTAAGTATATATATATAAAAGTTATCTGTGAATGTTATCTGTCTGGGTCTAAATGATCAACCATTCTTAGGAAGAAATTTCTTCCTAAAGCCCACCCAGTTTTTTTTACGAAGATTCTGACATTCACCAATGTTTTCGGATTTGAGGTTGGTTCAATTTATCAGTGGGGTAGAGGAATCGGTCATAATGAGAGACGATCTATGTACAATTATGTAAGTCATAATTCTGACAGACTTTTTGTCAGAACATTTCTCAGGAACAAACTTAAGAAAAGATGTTGGTAAATGAAGTTCTTTTTCTTTTGGCTATTTTATGCTCAACAAAAATGTATTGTGAAAAATGTAATTTCATTCAATTCAAATTATAATAAATTATTTTTCTGTTATATTTATGAACGTGTACAATTCACACTTTCCCACAAAAAAAAATTGCATGAGTTTAAGCAGAAAGTATATTCGGATTAAAAATGGTGCTAGAAGCTTTTGGTCTTAACTGGTAGAAACACCTATACATCTCCCCTTATATTACTTCCTAAGTTTAACGAGTTCCAAACCATAAGTCTAGCCAATATGAAACCCAGGCTCTAAAGTGGTAATGATCCTGCTAGAAGCTCTCAAAGACAGTCGATCCCCTAGTTGAAATATAATCGAAAAATGAATGCAATGAAAAAAGTACTAATATGTGTTTTAAGGGTGGAAAAAAAATTGCACATCATATTAAGAATGCCTCTTCTATTACATTAGAGAACATACAGTGGATTTCCTGCTGTTCCCATGATGCATCAAACAGCCCTGTCAGATTAATACCCCCAGCAAACCCTTAAACGGGCACTGCGGCGTGACCAGGTAAAATCGGCCCTACTAAATCCTAAATACCAGCCCATTTAGTCTGGGCCACTGGTACACATCCATTTTTCATTTCCCCTCGGCCTCTTTCTCCCTGTGTCATTCCACCCTTGGACCTCTGTTTAGGGTCTAATTATCCTCCGCCTTCTGTTTGAGAGACTCCTCCTTGTGATAAAAAACAGTCACTTCCAAAGCAAACTAGTTCTTAATTTTCCCTGACAGACTCCTTTAAACACACTGGCAGAATGCAGCGTCTAATTGAAAGCACATTCCTATTCCAAACAAATTAAGCACAATTAAGGGCCCTGAGTTATGAGTATCTATCATGATGAGATGTTTTTGTAAAAATCACCACATTTAGATCAAAGTCGGCCGACCCTTTGCTTAATTGCCTCATTAGGGTCCTCTGCAACGAGCTTCATAAATACAGGGCCAGCGAGTTTCATTTGGGAATTGCTCTAAAAGACAACCCTTAAACTAATCGCTTCCACATTTCTATAAAAGCTTCGTCTGTTTTAGGTATAAACACAATAAGAGTTGCTCTCTCTCTCTCTCTCTTTCTCTCTCTTTGAGCCACTCTTTTGTAAGATGGTTGGTTCTATCTCCACTGTGGCGGTTGTTCTATCTCCAGCGCGATCTCTTTCACTACAGGCCAATGTTGGGTATCGCAATGTAGCAGCAAATAGACCACTAACAAGCGCTTAAACAGTCTAGAACATTTGTTTCTGTACATTATCCCCAACTATCAGCCTAAATCAGTCCATCGTATCATTGCACGGCTTCTTCCAACGCATCTCGGATTAAGCGCGGATGTTGTGCCAAAACCCACTGATACGTCCCAGCGACCGGCTGAAAAGAACCCCGGCTTGGCTTGCTCACAATGCCACTCCAGCTCAGCCTGTTTTAATTCAGCCTCTTAAATGAGCAGCCCACTTTTCATCCAGCAGACTTTTCCAATTTCGAGCACCACTTTATTGGTGAGCTGAAGAAAAGAGGGGGTGGGGGGGGGGGGGTGCGGGAGACGCAGCCGAAAAGTGGAGACAGATAGTGGCCTGGAACATTTGTTACCAATCCCGTTTTATCTGGCTCCGCCGATGTCTCTGAGTCTAATGAATAACACTGGGCAGTGTCAGAGGCGCGCTAATCCAACCAGGAAGGGCAAATTCTGTCAAGACAAATGCTGCAAAAAGTCATATTGGACATGTTCGCGAATATGTAGCTGTCTTAAACTGGCAAGAACTAAGCAGCAGCACGTGCCAAACAATGAAGCCTTCAGATGTTACTGGGTCCCTCAAAAATGTTGAACCACAGTGTGGTCCAGATCACGTTCAGCGTCTACACTACGATGCTATGGGAGATATAGGAGCTGCCATCTTTTGGTTCCATAAAGAACCAAAATTGAACCCCAGATTTAAAGGTTTGTAAAAGGGATTTGAGAGTGTGAGGAACCTTTTAAAGGTTTGGAGAACCTTCCATTGATGTTTACCAATTGAAAGGTTCTTCACACTCCCTAATGAAGGTCCTACAGGAGATTATTTCAGTGTCATATAAAAAAAACACCATGTTTATGAAAAATTTTGGAGAAGTTTGGAAGGCAAGAACCTTCACTAGATGTTTTCCAATTGAAAAGACATATATCATATATCTCTTTTACAAACTTGGGCCCAATGAAACCCAAAGTGGTTTCTGCTGTGTTATCTGCAAAGAACCTTTTGTAGCACCTCTACGTTTGTGGGGGTTAACTCTCTTTGAAGGCAGTTAATAGAAGTCAGTTCTCGTTAAGGCGATTCTTAACTTTTTAGGGATGCATTATTCAGATTGAAGAGACGCAGTATTCATCTGTTTACTGTGTGAGTCTCACTTTTGTGATTGGTAGGAAACGACCTGGAACGTAAAGTTTAAGGGGTTCACAAACTGAAGTCTACCAGTTGTTTAAAACCATTGTAATTATTTTATGTAGAGACTTGCTTTCTAATAGCTTTCATACTTTAACCCCTTAAACAGCCTATGGCATGCCAGCAAGCCTAAAGTGTTATCACAAACGTCTGTTACCAAACAATAGCCCTACCAGTTAATACAGAAGTCCCTGTAGTTACTGAATAATACGCCTTAGTGTATGAATGAAAAATGTTGTTGTTATCTGTTAATCCTGTCAGGCAAAATCAATTATGAGCATCATTTCCCCCCATTCCCCCCCTTTATTTTTAATACAGTAGCCTGGCACACTTGAAGCTACAATACTCAAGCAGGCCTGTCTGCAAATGACTAATATGGAAGCACACCGGGTGTTTACATTTACTTTTAAACCTACGCATCAGAAACAGGCAGAAATAGGCTTTGACCTCAGAGGGTTAAACAAGAAATGACTGTCTGTTGTTTAATTTGACAAGTGACGACAAACAGCTCCGGTCTATACTCCCCAGGAGGAGATGGCTCCAAAGAGAGGTAAAATTTGTCTAAAAATGCTAACATGTTAAATAACGTTAAATGTTAAATGCTAGCATGCCTAAGAATCCACTGCTTACCATGACCACGTTTATGTAATATGTAAAGTGTGTCCACTTCATAAGCTCATCCATTATTAACATTAGAGTCTATGGGTGAAGTCAGCCTTTAACCCCTTAAACAAATGACTGAGAACTCGGTTATTAACCTTAACCTTAAACTCCACAGAAACGCCAGCAGTTCCACTTGAATCGCTCATTTATAGACCTTAAGAATAACTCAGCTGGTTTGCATTGTTTTCTGTGTAACTACTGAATAATAATCCTTAGGAGGGAAGGCAGAGATGAATTAGTTAACCCCTTGAACCCCAGGTTTATTATTCAGCTATTAATCCTAATGCAGAAACTACTGTGAATTATTTGGTAACCGACTAATCTTGTGGAGTCCCACAGGGTTCTATTTTGGGGCTTAAGAAAATCACATTAATTATGAGAGTAAAGTAGTTATGAGAGTGATGAATTGTGGGCTTGCATATAGGGTCTAAGGGGTTAATCTCAAAACTTGTTATCCTGTAACTATGACGCAACAGCTTTGAATTTAACATGAATTGAAGTGGATTTAAGGATTTAAAGGGAAATGTGACACATACGAACAGGTCTCTGAGAGTTTCAGGGGTTAAATCAGTTTGACAGTATGTGCACATGGGCATGGACATCAATGATACAACACCCTCTCCAATGTAACGTATCATTTAGGCAAACTGAACCTTCCCTCACTCCCGTAGGCACCATATCTGCAGTAGATCTTTCTCCCGCTGATGAGCTCCATAGCCCTTCTGCAGTTTTACTGATAAACATCCTGCCAGAGCGAGACAGTGGCTGCGGCAGCCGAAGTCAGTGATTAAACGGAGGGGCTGTTCAGGCTGGAAGAAGGCCTATAAGTCAGAGCCATTCAGGCAAGAAGATGACTGATAGTGCGGGAGCAGCCGGAATCCCCTCGCTGGGTTTATTGCCCCCAGACTGGCCCTTTCCACATATGTGCCTCATCCCGCACTGACAGCGCTAATAGAATATGCATAGCCCCATTAGCATACAAGCTAATAGTGCCCCAGAGGGAGGGCATGGACATCAAACTTTAAGTAGAAATCAAAACACAGAGAGAGGGAGAGAGAGAGAAAGAGGAGGGGGAATTAAAAGGACACCATCACCCTAAGAAAACAGGGCCCGAGGCGCGAGACGCGTTACACATGCGCTCGCACTGCTAGAGTCATCCCTCTTGCGCCAGCACTGATAGGCCTGAAAATGAAATGGGAAAAGACCAATGAATGTCATTGTGTTAAAGAGATTGAACGAGGTGCCTCGGTAATGGTGAAGTTTCAGCTTTTTCGGTGTAGAGAAACAAAAACAGATAGAACCATGAGGGGCCTTACACTGATATGTTGGCACCCAACTGTTTCGTGACAAAACGTATTGCTATGCCCATTACGATGCAAACGTAGGCCTACTGACGTCAACAGGGAGGTCACCGGTGAATATGTGCATTCGGAGCGGGCCTCGTTTGCTTCTCTGCACGGCTCAAGGCAGATCAGAATCTCAGATCTTCCGTCCAGTAAAACCACCTTGCAAATTCTGGCGCCCACCTGAGACTTATCAGCAAAAGAGCGGGCCGCATTCTCTGTGAACCCTGACACCAAAGCAGATACATTTCCGCAAGCCAGTAGAAATGAAAATAGCGCATAAGAAAGCAATTTTGGCCAGCAATCACAAAAAAATGCAGCGTGAGGCTAATGAAGGACTAATTGAGTCACGTCCCGAGACAAGGTGAGCCGTTCTCTGTATTCTCGGCACCACACCGGAGTTT
The DNA here is from genome assembly GCF_030463535.1 of Salminus brasiliensis. NCBI lineage: Eukaryota > Metazoa > Chordata > Actinopteri > Characiformes > Bryconidae > Salminus > Salminus brasiliensis. The sequence goes on along the minus strand of NC_132883.1, from coordinate 37,810,724 downwards.
GCAGTCATTACCGATACGTTAACCTCGCGTGAGGCGGGGGAAAGGAAGCGGGTCACGCGGGTCAAGAATTAAATCCACAAGAACGGAACAGAGTGGCTGAAATTGCCGGGGAGTTTTCTCACATAGTGTGTAAAAAGAAATGGTGTCAATCCATAACTGCATCATTTTCAATAATGGTCCAATTATGAAGTCACGGCTTTTAAGCATTTCTCTGACACCCTCAATATGAGCCATATGGGATAGACTGAGCAAAACGACTCAGTTGTGTAGCGTATTTTGTGCAAATTACTTGAATGAATCAATTAGATAGTTGTTCTTTTCCTCCACCTCCAAAAAAGAAAATCCTGAAGGAAGCATACAGTAAGTAGATATGTGAATAAGCAGGAAATGGGGGGAAAAAACACAATCTTGCATCTTCAAAAAGTACATTTACAGGAGAAGCAAAAAACATTCTTAGTGCTATTAGTTAAGTTATTTGGACCAATTCTGTTGGTCTGTTCATCATGAGCAGTTGGAGGTTTCAAATAACGTAAAAAATCAAAAATAAATGAATTAAGTCAAAAAGAAAAAATAAAAGATACACAATTTTTTGTGCGACAGAAATGACTCACAGTATTATTTCAATGTATTGGGCATCTGTGAAAAATTAAAGCACTGATTATCTGGGCATTAAGTGTTAGTTTTTTTTGCTCAGGTAAACATTAATATTACAATAAATGCAAATAACATATTAAATGCTGTTTGCATTTACGCCCGTTTTCATTAAAACATCTCCAAATCTCTCCTCATGGGAGTCTAGTATAACCTATAATAATCATCCAACACCTGGTTTGGTAAATGACTGATGATAATGATGATAATGTTAATTATATATATATTATATTACATTATTGTATTTTATATATATTACTATATATTATTATAAACATGTATGTGGATATCAGGAAGGGGCAAACACTTTTTCACACCACTGTATATATACCTAAGTTGTTACCAGCAGATCCTTTAAGTCCTGTAAGTTGTTAGGTGGAGCCTCCATGGATCACATCAATTAGCCTAGTTACCCATGACTGTGTCGCCGGTTCAATGGTTGTCCTTTCTTGGACCCCTTTGGTAGGTACTGACCATTGCATACCAGAAAACCCCCCAGAAGACCAGTCTGATGTTTTGGAGATGCTCTGACCCAGTTGAGCCAGTTGGCCCCCTGTGAAAGTGTCTTAGATTCGTCTGCTTGTGCACTTTTCCTGCTTTTAACACACCACCTTCAAGAAGTGACTGTTTCCTCGCTGCCTAATATATCCCATACCTTGACAGACGCCGCTGTAGATAAAGATAATCAAAGATTTTCACTTCACAAACACTGCAACAACTCAGAAGCATCTCAGAATAAAAAGACAAAACCTTGAACCATTGTACCTACACTCAAATCTCCAACCCCACTGCACTGCACACATTCCAAATTCCCCACTATTTTAATGAGGGTGCTGTATAATTAAATTTGGCACATATTTTATGGGATTTTTATTGTTAAAATACGTTTAACAGTCCTGTTCTCTGACTCGAGCAGACTCATAAAACCTCTGCTCTGCAGCGACTAGCGCAATATTAAAAAAGCAGACGCCGTTAAGAGGCATCGGCTTTGTCTTTAATTGGGTATTGGGGCTGGAGGGACGGCGGAGCGCAGACCTGCTCATCAAGTGGCTTTTATTTGCATGTTTTATGGCCAGGGTCGCCAGTTTTTTAAGTGTCTCCTTCTGGCTAACATCGACTAACAAGATCCCCCCGCCACCGCCGCCAGACGTGTTCTGCAGCTCAATTCATCAATCCAAACTTCAGCAGCACAGTTAGCTAGATGCGTACCTTTCAGGTCAATGGAAATCGATCAAAGCGTCACAACTCCGCATCAAGGTTGACGTGTGATGGCGATGAAGACGCCTTGGAACCGACCCAACCGCTAAAGCGAAACGGCTTCCTAAATCTGCAGATACTACGAGGTGTTGAACCCGAAGTCCGAAACGATTGGGTTCAATATTCACAACATTAGCTTAAGATAAATTCAAGTAGTATGGTGGGCGCTGTAAATGTCTGAGGTTCTTTTTTGGTCTATACAGATGGTTTGGCAGAGTGACAAAGCAAACTGGGCCTGGGCCCAAGCTCCAACCTCTATTTCATGGCGGCTTAGCACTCTCGCCTCCTCCAGATTACAGCCGTGGCGCTTTAAGAGCACTGAGCCGAGATCAAATCATTTACAAAAGGCCCATCCGCTACACTGACGTTAATTTGAGCGCCAGAATAAAGAGCGATGAAAATCGCCATCGTCGCCGCGCAGAACGGGACGCCGAACCCGGATCTGATTGGACGTGACTGCGATTGATAGCGAGTCGGTGGTGTTAATACTAAGAATGATCAGGTGATTAGAACCATAAGTGCTTTAAGAGTGTGTGTGAGTGTGTGAGTGCGGAGTGAGAAATGTAATACGAGCTGTGGGCGCGTCCCTGAGGCTTTACATAGTGCCTGGTCTAGAGATCACACACACATGCACACATGTATGCACGCACAAGAATCTTGGTCACTGGGCCCCCAGCCCAGGCTCTTCAAGCCCTTACTCTATAAACACACACACTCACATAGCAAACAGCGGTATTAACATACATGGGGTATTACCATTTACAAGCACACACCAGCCAGCATAGCATCACGCTGCTAACCCTTACAGCTTTTTATAATACCTGCGTAATGTTTATACGCAGAATGAGACAATAAAGAAATAGGAAAAATAAAAAGTGTGTAAATGAATATTATCTTTCACCTAAAGATTGACATTTGTATGAGATCCTCCAGTGAATATGCATTTGTTATAGAGGACGTATGTAAAGCCAAACCACTGCACCTGTGTTGTGGGCCAGATTGTTGTGAAATAAAGATGTTTCCTTAATTGAGTGGATCTGATCTGAACTCTGGATTACTTTGGGGTTTGGACATTAAATCTCTACAGTTCTGGGAACAAACATTATTCTGTTGTGAAGTTAGAGAGCTGTGTCTCGCCTCATGAATTTGGGAAATGAGTGTTGGAGTAAGTGGAGACTGCTAAATCTGCCTGCTATTACCAACTAGCAACATTAGCTGCATTCATTTTGTCATATGAGCTGTGTGTTTTGCTTTACAATTACGTTAACTATCCTACATCATTTGCGGATTATAAAGAAACCATGCAGCTGTTAATGAAACCAAAGGATACAGCATTTCCACTAAACAAGTTGTTAACTAGTAAGCTAATGCTAGTGATGGTCTAATGCTAGATGGTCTATAAAGACACAAAGAGGCACTTTGCTGCTGGTAAGTGATAGTACTCTTTCAAATACATGGCCGATGCAAGTTAGCTGGTTGTTAGGCCAGACTACTTAGTACCAGCCTGACATTAAATAACAAGGTTTGGAAGCTAGCTATACAAGTTAGCTACCAAGCCTTGTCCTTTTATTCCTTCCGCTAATCATTTAGATTTTATTCAAATATCTGATTACAGATTTACGATTAATCAACTGAACAAGCACGTTGTTAATGTTGGCTTACATTTAGCAATACCTGTTGTATACCTATTGTCCGCCAAGTTGTCAAATTTGCAACCAGAGTCAGGCTCAAGCCAGACTCATTTGGGTGACCGCCCCCCTCTCCCAGACCAAACGTGTCTCAGACTGCCTTCTTTGAGCTTACAATGCAGAAGCGAAGCATATTTCCCCCATGAATACCCAGTGTCATTTCTTTAACAGTGAAAATGCAGTTCATGTAACTTCCACTACAACTCAGCTACTCCATGTAATCTAATATTACTCCACCACATCAGGGCCACATGCCAGTTCTGTATTTCTCGGCTTGTCCAGAAATGCACGTATAAGGCTTGTTTTTGAGGGGTGGCTCAAAGTGCAAATGACACTTCCCAACTGTAGGGAGAGCCCAGGAGCCAGACTTTCAACTACTTAAGCAATGTTGGTCAGCGTAGGCTTCTGTTAGCTGTTGCAGTGGAACTGGGGACCCCAAGCCTTTCTCAGAGCGCGTTGGCTGCCTGGCGATGCTGTATTGGCGGCAGTTCGAAAAGAGGAGGTGGCTGGCTTTGCATGTATCGGAGGAGTGCTTACCCTCCTAGTGTCGGGAACATTTTTGTTTATTCCAAACAAACTACTGCACACACAAAGGCAGCTGTGGCCAAACGCTGCTTCTGTTTCTCTTCTTGTAATTTCCACCAGGAGCATGATGGGAAATAAGTTGCAGTCTTGCAAATAGTGACCCTACGAGATTCTCAGTCTTTGCAAAATCTCCAAAACATTTCCCTTGAGTCTTTCCAGAGTCCTCCAGGTATGGTTAGCATTACACTGATCAGTTCCCAATTATTCCTGAACTCCTAATTTAACACACCTGATCCACTTCCAAGTGTTTAGGAGCCTCTGAATGTGAGAATCAGGTGGATCTGATTAGAGCTCCAGTAAAACCTGGTAATAGAATCACCAAGAGGGAGCCCAACGAAGAAGCACTGTACACTCATGCTAGTTAAACCCTTGTGCCTTATGTTAATAAACATTTTAGGCTACTGTCCATCTTCTGAAAAAAAAAAAAACAATCTACAGTTGCCCTTAACCCTTTTGCCTGCGCATGGCTCTCAATGCCAAGAACATGGTTTTAGTGACTGAAAGGCTGGAGTTGGATTTCTGAAGGAATGAAGGTGTAGCCTGATTGTTGCTGAGGCCACCGCTCACCGTCCAGGACCTAATAGCTCCATTCCAGCTTCTACGCCCCACCAGGAGGTGTGCGTGAGGAGGGGGAAAGCTTCACAGCTATGCCCCTTGCTAGCCATGCTACCACGCTTGGCTTCCATGAGAGATTGAGTGGGGGGCTGCACAGAAGGAGCCATTGTTGATTACTCATTACTTAACCTGTAATGCGTTCCGCCCCTTTTGTCTGCATGTCATGCTTCTTTCCTCCTCCCCCCCCCCTCCCACACCACCACCTCCTTTCCCTTCTTCCCTCTCAGTTCTTTTCCTCTCTTCCTAAATAAATGGAAAAATATTCCCAGCCCCAGGCTAGCGCTGAACTTCTCACTCTCTGCATCCAATTTGGAGCCACTGCTCCCTATGATGTAACCCGACAGTCCTAACACAGGGGAGAGGCCACAGAGAGAGAGAGAGAGAGAGAGAGAGACTAAGAGAGCGAGAGGACGACGGTGCCACAGAGTGCACTTCAGACCTCCAAGGTTGCATTCTTAACCTCACTATTTAAAATCCAATAACACTTTATGAATGTTTCAGTTTGGAGTCATTAATGGTGGCCAGCATCTGTTTCCAGAAAAATGCAAATTAGCGACGGCCCCTCGAGCGCCCTTTTCTTTGGGTTTCCTGAGCTGAACTGCTACTCCAAACTCTCCAAAAGACTTCCTCAGATGATTGCTGGTACGGAGGCCTCTTTGTCAGACTTATCTTGCATCTAGTCCTTTAGTTTTGAAAGTAGATCTCACAACTTGACACCATGGCTAAAGAAAATGTATGATGAAACCCAAACCAATCTAGAGAGAGAGAGAAAAAAAAAAGGCCCAACCACTCTAAAACTGTAAACCCGAGCCAATTTAGGTGAGTAAACGTCTCATAAGGCAGACGTCAATAAAACAGTGGCATGAAACATCACGGTGTGCTCACGGAGCGATGCTGAAAATCAATGTCAAGGTCAATGTGCAAAGAAACCGCCTCAAACTCTGCGCAAAGTGGCCTGGGCAACCTTAACTGCCCGGGAGTTCTGCAGAGTTCTGCAGCGAGGGAGGGTGGGAGTCATGGCAGATTGAAATGGTACACTTCTCGCCGACCAATCTCAAGCATGACTTCATGCCGGGCTGTCACACGCCGCGGGGCTGCGTTCTCTTCGAATTGGCACAAATGCGCTTGGATACGACGCAGGCAGAAAACCACCGCTGCGGTTGGAAATGAACGTACGCTGCTTATGGTTTGACATAATCAAGGGGGTCTGCGAGAGTTCCCATCGTTGCGTTGTTTCATTTGAGCGAGAAATGGAGCTCAATCACACTCTGGACTGAAAGGGGGCCAAGCACTGAGACTGTTGGTGCTGTTTAGTAGGGTGGTGGTGGCAGCAATAATGATGATGATGATGATGTTGATGACGACGACAGCGATGATGATGATGATGGAATGCCTACACAGATGACTGAAAGCAGGTCCGTTTCATTTGGCCGGCACGGATCTGGAGGGAGACTTGCTTTGTTTGTTGGCTTCTGACCCCTGTGTGTGATTGTGGGTGCGTGAGACGTGACCCCTTGAATGTGCGTTAGCTTGTGTGTGTGTGTGTATGTGTGTCTGTGCAGTGTCAGACCCATTATGAGCTGATAAAAACTTCTGGGCCAGGTCCATCCATCATGTCCCGCCTCTAATCAGCATGTTTGTCACTGTAACTAAACAGAGCTCTGAGCCGCGCCACCACGCGATTGGCTGTGACAGGGCGAAATAAATCTGCCTCCAGCCAATCGGTGGCAGGCAGTGGAGCGTTGCAGCAGAGGTGACGGGCGGTTGAGGGTCTCAACCGCCGCGAGATTAAGCCCGCCGTGTCCAGCCACAGCCTCGGAGGAAACGGTAAAAACGGCCGGTGAAATGGCAGAGCGTGGTGGATCAGCTTTGGAGGACTGTTCAGAGAGAGAGCTTTGGTGCTGGAGTCTGGACAGTTCTATTTAAAAGTGGTTAGAGGAACCCGGCTCTCTCTGTAGTACTACAAACGTTTGTCGTGTTCACTTTCCTTGTCCTGGCTTGTAAGAACAGCCTTGGATCACACAGGGATGTGGTTTAAGGTGTAAGGAGTGTCACTATTTTTTCTGTGCAACATGCCTTTTTTTGTCTTGTCTGAACCATTGAGAAAACTGAAGGATTTACTGTCACAAAAAAAAAAAAAAAGAATTATTATAATTATTGCATTTTGGAAGTAAAAATGACCAGCCTAGATGAGATCCAAGGTTCAATATAGAATCTGTTTAAAGTACAGAGTAAACTGATCAAAATCTCAGTAGAAATGCAGCTTCTTACCAATGAAAATCAGTCAATAAGTAAGTCTTGGAAGTAAACTGGCTAACCTACAACAACGTAACCTACACTGAAAGAACGTCAAATGTGCAAAATGAACACACACACACACACACACACACACACAGCTTGTCTAGTTACTTGTCTAGCTTGTGATATTTACTGTACTGCCAATACAATAGGAATCTCTGGAGCAGATGAACATGTAGCTATTGGCACCGTGCCTAATGCCAGGCGTGGGCTAGAGGTTTATAAAGTCCCCCAGCATTGAGCTGTGGAGCAGTGGAACTGTGTTCTCTGGAATGACGGAGCTCCATACAATTATTTTGGGATGAGGTGGGGGGCTGATCAGCCAATGTCCTGTAGGCTAGTAAAAGCCTACCCTGGACAATAGAGACAGTTACCCCAAGAAAAAAAGGACTAATATTTTTTGGAATACCCTTGATTTTGGAAGAAACAATGAATGAGCAGGTGTCCCAATATTTTTTGTATATATATATATATATATATATATATATATATATATATATATATATATATATATACACACACACACACACACACACATTTCTTTTACTGTGTATATAAACACAAATACTATTCCTAGCATTCCCTGAGTTTCAAGTTTTAGTATTGTTAATAAGATTACAATACTGGCTTCCAAAATGTAACTTTAAACAAATAAGCAATAAAAAACAATCGGTCTGTCTATTTTGGAAGTAAACTGGTTAACCTATATATGAGTAGAATTTAAGGCTAGTATTGTACATGTTTAAAGTACAGATTAAATTAATTCATTTGCAATCTTATTAAAAATGGACATGGTTACTATGTCAGCATGGGAATAAACACCCCATCCCCTTTCACCATAGAACCGAGCCAACAATACTGCTGACAGTGCTTATTACAGCTGTAATATGCCTACATAACCACACAGCATTCTTTCACTTTTCTTCTAGACACTTATTTAGCTTTATCTTTCTGTTCTTGTTGTCGATTTTATTAGAAAACAATCTTATAAATGGATTATAAATTATAGGCTACTAGCAATTGTTTGACATTATGAAAATGAGAGCCGTAAATAAGACAACGAAAAGAGAAGAGAAGAAAAGAACAGAAGAATGGCCAACATGTGCACAGAAGCATGTTCTCTGCCTGAAGCACAGTCTGTGGCTTGCTGGTCTGGATCTCATGTGGCGCTTGGGTTATTTTGTTTACTTCAGTTTCCTCAAGCACCACACAGAAGCTATGGTGTCGATGACCACACACACACTCACACACACTTACTTATAAGCACATAAACCTGTAGACAATGGGCCTTCTTTGTTTCTACTGGACCTAGTGTTTAACCACCGAACCTGCGAGAGCACCTTGTTGTGCGTTAGAGCAGAAAAGGCTCGCCGTAAACATCAGGAAATCGGGGCAGGCACTGTTGTCCTGCAGCTTTGACGGCCGGCATCATAACAGCAGACTCCTTCTTCTTTCCTCTCCCCTCCGAAACGTTTCGGCTGTGGACCAGGCCCAAACGGGATCGGCTCCCCTTGCTGGATTTTTATGACTGAGAACAGTAACACACATCAGCTTTTTCATAGCCTGTCAAAATCCTACAATTCCGTTGCTTTTCTCCCTTTCGCCTGCTCTCCCCTCTGTCGCAGAGGAAAGAGGAGCGTGGAAAGAAACGGCTCTATTAGCCGTGGGTGGTGACTGCCGGGAGAGACTATAAAGAAATAAGGCCGAGGTGGAATGGCAGAAAGTGTGCGTACTGGAGCAGAGAGGATGTATTGTGGCAAGAGGGGCGATTATAGGCAGAATATAGCATGGAAATAATGGTGCAACAGGACCACTATAGGAAACCGCAGTCGTCACAGAAATCAGACCTTCATAAAAACGCCACTTTTGCGCTTTTAAATCACACATTTAATTAAAAATTATATTGTCACTGTCCTGCAAAAACACTGTATCTTCATTTTTGCATGTTAAGTTTTTTTTTATTTGTTGACGTAATTTGAACCTGGTAGTTGTTTGTTACATTGCATCAAAATTTGCATTAGAAATAACTTAAAACCTTTTTTTATTTCATTGAAAAACATTTGAAAAATTGAAAAATACAAGATTATATATATATATATATAATCAATATATATATATATACACTATGTAAATTGTAAGTAAATGAGTTTAACTGTCATCAAAAACAACAAAAATGGAGATATAAGGTTTTGCATATATATATATATATATATATATACACACACACACACTCAAACACACACACACACACACTGTAGCAGTAGAATTACAAAGATCACATTCAGGTTTTAGGATGTAATCATTCTCTATAAGAAAATACTGTTATAAAATACTTCTTCTTATTATCAACAATAAACAACTCGATATATATAAACGTTGTCCCCCATCCCAAGCGTTCCCACCCCCAACGCGATGTTAATGGTTTAATAACGCGTCTGTTTTTTATTTTTAACACTGGTAGTTAGCCGGGATCACATTTCTCACTCCACCGGTTAGGGAGCGAGAGAAAAAAAAAGAAAGGCGTAAAAAAAAGGAGACATGCATTCATTTCTGCAATGTAAAATGACACTATATCAAATCAAGCATTTCCATATGTTGGCTGTTGCGGCACTGGTGCTCTGTATGTGTGTGTGTGTGTGTGTGTGTGTGTGTGTGTGAGACTGAGCAGCAACTGACTATCAGGAATGTGACACAGATGCAGGATGTGATGGGCTAGGGAGCCACCTACTGTGAAGACTGGAGATTAGCCCTTTTTGACTTTTAGCACCATGTTTCCCACGGGCCATGCTGAGCTTGGGGAGGATGGCTCTAAATGGAAGGTTTTGTTGAATAAGTGTTGATCTAGTGTTGAATGAACGCTCATTAAGAAGGCTGGAGAACTGTAATAGTATGCAGGTTCAAAGTGGCAAAGATGCCCGTGTACACTCTTTAAAAAATAAAGGGTTCTTTGAGCGATGTCATAAAAAAACACTTGTGGTTCCATGTAGAGCCATGGCTGTCTAAAAAACACTGAATTGATGTAAAGGTTCTTCCCACTCGCACATGGTTCTTTATGGAAGCAGATCTTCTTTATGGATGTGGATCTTCTATGGCATTATTTAAAGAACCGTTGGAACTATCTAAAGAGTGTAAGCCAATAAAAGTGTTGCAATATGAAGTGAATTAGCATGTTATCAGGATGAGTGTCTCTTTCCTGGATTGGTGAAGTACCTAAGCTGCAGTAATAGGTGGTAAAGAAAGGTAGTCTCAGCGGTTGCTCTTTGTCTGTGCACTAAAACAAAGTTCGTTGTAACTCTATCGCCTTTGCATGTGCCAAATCGTTTTTAAAAATTGCAGTAAAACGTCCTCCCAAGGATGGTGGGGTGCATTGTAAAGTTTATGGCAATGAAAACACTGCTTCCTCTCGAGAAAAAAAAAAGAAGCTAAATTAGCCACAGAATAAGCCAGTGACTCAAACAGTGGCCTTTTCTCCCCAAGCTCGTCTTGCCAAGCTTGTCTCTGCGAACATAAATTAACCTGAGAGTGCTTACCCAAAACGTCAGATTTAAACGAAGATTGAGCGATGAGGTCAAACAGGGGGAGATGCGGGAGTGCAGGGACGGACGGACGCATGAACTGCGCCCCCATACCTCCACCATCCCCCCATCCCTCCGCGAACCCCCTCAAAATTTAAGGGAGGGGAACCTCGAATACATGAGCTGGCACAAGCGAGAAGTCAGGAAGTGTAGGAGACGCCTCCCGTCCGTCCCGCGAGCGAAACCCAAAACCAGTGACATAGCCAATACATGTCATATTCCCTCCGTCTACATGAAGAGTTTATTTTTCAAGGAGGAATTTTAACCTAAAACCTGCCCCTCGTAATTATCCGCTTTGGTTTGAAACCAAAGTGGACAGTCCTTGCCCAATCACCAACAAGAGTCCACTGTTGATCCAGAGAAGAAGAAAAAAAAGAAAACATGACACATCCCATTCAAGAATTTGTGGGCTTTTTTTCTGTCATCAATGAAACAATTAAAAACTATGAGTCCGGCTGTTTACATTGCTCTAAATAGTGTGAATAAAGCCACTGTAGTCAGTTTAATTGAGTTTGGTCTACGATGTGAAACAAAATGAATGCTAACCATATATCCTCATAATCCCAACCACATTGAGGGGTGATATTCTCTCTCGCACGCTTTTTGGGCCCGCTCCAGCTGTGGTTCCTACTAGCCCAAATAACCCCAATAGCTAACTGATGAACCCCTTGTTCAGTCCAAAATCTCTCCCTCCCAGCTTTGGGAGAACAGTTCCCAGTCTCGCAAGCAGTTTTGGAACCACAAGAATTACCTTCATTCTTAAAACTGGATAATTTCCCAGTGCTGTGTTGAAATAGATTGTAGGAAACACATTGAAACTGGTACAACAGAAAGGTTTAAATTGGCTATAAAATCTTATTCCCTTTTTTTGTGGGACAAACACACACACACACACACGCAAATCCTTTATCGGCCAAAGCGAAAACGCTTGCAGATACGAGAAAGGCCTGAGCGTTATTTACTGCGGTCGCATGTTGTGCATGAGGGAGAGAACCGAAGACCTGCATCCTTTAGTAAAAAACACTGTTGGTGAGTCATTTCCAAGTTACTTACAGTAAGCCTAATTGCAAAAATCATCAGTCATTCCTAAACGGAACGAGGAGGTTAATGATTCAGATCTGCTGAGCCGTTCATTCTCCACAAAAATGGGGTCAGTCGATGACCAACGCCCCTGCTTTCAATGTGCGCGGCCTGCTGGCAGATAAATCATCCGAAATTACATATTCATTAGCAGGTAAATCATATTTAAGGGTACAACATTTAACAAGGTCAGAAAAACAAACCAGAAGAATAAAACACACTCACATCCAGAGGAAAAATAGGGTGCGTACGCCTTTAAAGGTTTCAACGCATGGCTGACACCAACTTAGTGAGGCTTTAGAGGGAAGAGAGTGGAGGAGGAGGAGGAGAAAAAAAAAAACATTTTTCAGTGTTTGTTCTGTGTAAAAACCCTGAGGTATTAGGGTGCACTAATCTTTAAAAGGTTAATTTATTCATAGAGATTTTGACAGAGATGTATGGCTCAGCCAACATCTCAGGCACCTCTACCCACAGGGAGAGGCCTAATGTGAGGGAGGGAGAGGAGAAGAGGAAAGAGAGAGGGAGGGAGGGAGAGAGAGAGAGAGAGAGAGAGAGAGGGAATGAGGGAGAGAAAGAGGGAGGGCAGTCAACATGCAATAAACACAAAGACATAATTACCTCATTGAGCCTGGAATAGAGAAAGACCTTTAACCCCACGCACTTAAAACGTCCCAATAACCTCATCTACATCACAGCATTCAGGAGGGTACAGTCTAACACCTTACAGTAAACACTGCAGCACTGAAGAAGAAGAAAAAAGAGAGAGTATTTATTTTCTTCTCAAATAAATAGTCATTTTGTTATGTTTGATAAATGGCCATTACACAAAGCACCTGATAAAATCCTAGTGTTATATAATCAATATTTTCTATTGAGTCTACATATATATATTTTTTTTTCTAATTCCTATATATATATATTTATATTTATTTATATTTATATATTTATATATTGATAACACTGATTCTTCACTTTTTAAATTTTTACACTTTAACATAATTTGAACCTGTATGTTGTTCTTTACATTGTTTCAGTTTTATGATGAAGTCCAAAAGGTTTTTTTCCTTTTCCTGTAAAGTTATAATTTTGAAAATACAAGATTGTTCCCTAACACCAACAATACCACTCAATTACTTACTATTCTAATTCCTGATTCATTACAATTACAATTCTGGATTTCAACCACAATGTCATGCATGCCAATTGTATTAAACAACAATCCAAGGCACTGGTACACTGTCTACACAAATGTGACTGTATAAATTGTAGAGATTAATAGAGGTATAAAATCCTTATGGTCTTTATCAGTCACAGCCACATCATCATCATCATCATCATCATCATGTCACCTGCTGTAATAAAGCACATGCTTTACAATGACCTTTTACATTATTTAAGGCAGAACACATGGCATGGTAAGATATAGTATAGTATAGGGATAGGGCAAAATGGCACAAATTAACTGGGTTAAGTTAACTGGGACAACAAAGAAGCAGTGGCAGCACACAACAAATTATAGTACAGCAGTTTGGCTTTTATTAACCATTTCACACACACACACACACACACACACACACACACACACTGTACTGCACCAAATCCATTTACCCAGGACTAATTATACTGTCTTTGTAATGAAACAGTTGTTCAGTATTCTAGTTTCTGTGATTACTGTGATGTAGGTTATCACGCTAACAGTACATATTCTAATACTGCCTAGTCCTAGTATGGCATGCCTGGTGTGGTATGCCTTCTTAATTTTTAGGCAACCTAAGAAAGTCGTTTTAATTAGACTTGAACAAGAGGGACCACCCTAGACAACACTGGGATGAGTATCAAAGTGTCAAATGGGTCAAATTAAATCTAAGTTGTTGAGTAGATTTTATTGACATGGTGCTTAATGTGGAAATGGTGAGTAAGGTGGAAATGTGTGCATTATCAGCGAACCAATCAAGTTTTGTCTGATTCAAATACCTGAATGTGATTTTTTTTTTTAAGTATTTAATCATGATGAACTATCTACCAATATGGAGAGATGGAAGTAATATAACTAATACAACAAATACAAACGAAGACATTCTTCAAAAAGAAATGCAATTCACTTTTATTACCACCTATAATTACTACTGAAAATTCTAAATCAAGTGCAGATCATTAAGATTTTCTTAGAGAAATCTTGTCTTTGCTTTGTTCTTGATTGGTAAAGTGAGTGTTATCGCCATGGTGAGATCCAAAGAGAGAAAGGTTGTAGATGCAAGATCTCAGAACATTTAGAAATCAGCCACTTCGCTCTGGAAAATTAAGTCCAAGTGAAGAATATTTAGAACATGGCCAGATCAGGTTGTCCTAGCAAGCTCAGCCCAGGAGCAGGCCATAAGATGCGCAAAGTCTCCACGATCCTGTAATGTCATCACGGGACATACAGGTAGCTCTTGATTTGTTGTTTTTAGTTTTATTACCTTAATTTCTCTGTAAGGTAAGATCAAATGTACATATGTTTAAATATATGTTAAAAAATTTAAAGGTTGTCATGGGGTGTCCTGAAGGCAGCACTACTTTGTCTGCTTGGGGGAATGTCTATTTTCCTCTGTCTTTTCTAGGTGTCACATCTGATTTGTAATTTTACCTTTTTAAATGAACACTTCCCTACGTTTGTTCAGGGCTTACGTTTTATTTAACGAAGTATGTTTATGTAGACCCACTAACATGCCTGCATAGACGATTTTTCACCTATTGTATACATATACCTACGTTTTCTGATTTATTGTTACTCTTCTACTAATTGTTTCTACAGGTTGTCCTGTATATGCTCTTGTAATATTTTTTCCTGGTCATACAGTGTGCCTAAAATGCTGAGTTGAAATTTCTTTTAGCCCCCTTCATTTAAAAACCTCATCTTCTGGATACATTACTCACAGCTGAACTGCTGCTTCTTGTATTATCATGTGTATAAACGTACAACTTCACACGTCAGCTAGCCAATTTATAAACCCGATCGCAACACCCACGCTCATTTGGGCTGTACGTTGCATGTGCACCTGAAAGCCTCCACAAAGAGCCCAGTTCAAACTCAATGATGCAGAAAGAAAAACATACACCTGGTGTCCCTTTTAGGAAGAGGCATGAAAAAATATCAACGCTTGTAAAAATAAACCCCAAGAAAAAGGAGGCAATCAGGGGTTCACGGTGCTGGTCGGAGCAAAGGAACGTCCAGTGATGGTGTGAGAGGAGGTGCCCAAGAGATGGCGAGGGCAGAGTGAAATGAGCCTTTGTGGGTTTTTTTTTTTTTTTTCATACAACATCCATAGGAGAGTTCAAGCTGCATCAATCATAGCTGTCGGGTGCCGTCGCTGCTAGGTGAGAGATGATTTAATTTGTCTTATTTTTGTAAATGACCATGCATCAGTGATCCTGATGGGAGGGGCAGGTTGGGCATGACTGGAAACTTCATCGCCATGCTCCACCAAAAATTAAGGTTCCAAACGGGCTCTCTGGAGAACCTTATAAAGGATGAAAGTATTAGAAATCAGAGCGAGAGAGTCTTTTGAATGTTTCTACTAAATGTAGGGGTTATACAGCTGTATGCAAAAGCTGACCTGCATAAGGGCCAAATTCTGTTACCTTTATAGGTAATACGGAAGGTGAACAGATCCTCCTTAAAATCTGACACTTAAAAAAAACATACCTATATAACTGATATTCTTCACATTATATTTTATTCATATGTTCAATTAAGCAAACAAACAGTGCTAAAATATGCATTATGCTTAAATATATACAGAAGTGTGTAGAGTGTATGTTGAGGATTCATTCACTTATTTTCACTTTTAAATAATCAACAAAACATGTAATGTGATCAGAGGTGCCAAAACTTTATAGCAATGATTATTGGTACCATTTAGGGAGTGTATATTCAGGATTCTGCACTATGTCAGGTAATTTACCACAATAAGAAAATGCAAACATGCATAAAAAGCATAATAATAATTTTAGTAATGTGATATACCCCAAACATTTAAAAGGAGACAATGGCCAAATGAAATTAAATATTTCATAAATATTTAATAAAAAAGAAGGAACATGGGAATATGAATTAATCTGTCTTAACTCTTCTATTGAAGATCATGGTCAGACGACTCTCAAGTAGAGGTGATCTAAATTCCTAAAAATAATGGTGCTTCAAATGGTTCTATGAGGGATACCAAAGAAGAACCACGTTTGATTCCATACAGGACCGAGTCAGTAAGACATGTGAGTGTGAAGAAACTTATAAAGATCTAAAGAACCTTCACTTGATGTGACGTTTCCTCACACATCTCCATTACAGACAAAACTGGCTCTTCTTTTGGACATTAACAGTTATGGAATTTGTCTGACGCTCTTCTCCAGAGCGTTACCCAAGGACTCTTACTGGTGTAGTGTAGTGTACTTGCTCGGCTGGGGAATTGAACCCCAGTCTGACACTGGCAAGGTGGTGCTGTTACCCACTAAGCTACACCAAGTACTTTTTGCGTTACATTAGAAAAGGAAGGCACAATATAAGCTCAATGCATGTTCAACGCTTCCAGTGATCATATTCATCCACCTTGTGTTAAGCTTAATCCAAAACTCTTCTACAATTAGAATGTACCTTAGCGTGTGTGTAAGTGTGTGTGTGTCAAATGTAAACCTTTTAAAATAAGGCTTTCAACTTTTAATTACCAATGAAACATCTCAATAGGTCCTTAGTTTTTATATGCCGAGTTGTGACTGCCTCCTCATCAGGGACTTACTTAGCGGAGCTGCAGGAGTCGGTTGGGTGGATGCCAGAGCGAGTGTGTCATAATGTACAGCTATTAGCGGTGTGTGAAAAGGGCTACTCTGTACCATCTGTTCCCAAAGCGGAGTCGGATACGGCGAGAAAACCCAGAGACCACCGTTCGCTGCTGCTTTACTGGAAGCTTAGCCACTAACCGTCTCCTTATCCACACCGGGGAGTCAGCAGTAGGCCGCGGGCTAAAATAGAGCCAACATTGTTGCTGTGACAAGTCTATGCAATCACTGACAAGCATGGTCTCTCTACATCTGTGTGACTAAACGCATTTCTTTTGGACTGCGTCTCCGTGTAACATAAACACATACTTCTCTT
The DNA here is from genome assembly GCF_030463535.1 of Salminus brasiliensis. Classification (NCBI taxonomy): domain Eukaryota; kingdom Metazoa; phylum Chordata; class Actinopteri; order Characiformes; family Bryconidae; genus Salminus; species Salminus brasiliensis. The sequence continues at coordinate 37,793,847 of NC_132883.1, read as the reverse complement.
TTCGGTTTGTCATAAGTAATGATTTGAGGCAGCTTGGCTGGAGTATGTTAAAGAGGCAATGGGAGAGTGATTTGGAGCACCCAACCCATGTTGAATCTGTTCTTGTTTTTGAAAGGCTGCCCCGGCCGACGTGATTGACATGGAAAGGCAGAAATTATACACGTGCCATTTTTTATTACAGCCAAGCCTTAACAAATGCAGCCCTACTAGAGCAAGTGCCCTGTTAAAGTGACAGTTCGTCAAGATTAAAAATCAATGCATTTTCACACAGTTTTCTCACTTGCTCCAATTCAGTGTGAGCCACCAAGACATGTCTGATGTCTGAAGTTTGCACCTTTACTTTTGCACAGGACGTACGAGGCTAACGTAGCTAACAAGTAGTGCACACTGCACGCTGGCCTCAAACCATGTCAAGGTAATCTCCAGTTCCCTAATGGTTTCTGACTCTATGAAGCCAGAAGTATCTATGATTATCTGTGGAAAGAAAAGTAACCATCCTAAAGTATGAATTTTCTGCTGTATTTCTGTTCGTAAGATTATAGCATGGAGTCCACACAATGATTTAGGCAAGCACTTTGTACAGCCCTTGTTGGAAAGGTATTAGCTTCCATTACTTATAAGCTACATTCGTCTCAAGTCCAAAACGAGGGAACAACACTTCAGACTATCCTTTCAAGGCCTACTTCTTTAACCATCCCATCTCTCCAAATACAGAAGCCAAACGCTCATCAGATGAAATCCAGTGCAGAAATGTCTTCGGCCTCCAAACTCAGCCTGTTGCCTTCTATTAGCACCACTTAGACATGACCCCTTGCTAGCCCCGGTCAAAGTTCCTCCATCGAGACGCTCCATGCCCTCCAAGTCCCTGTTCCAAATCTTTCACCGAGTCCCTCTCACTCACTAGCCCTGGGCGCATCTAATTGAAAGCGATCTCAGGGCTCTGCCGAGTTCCGTTTCTTCGCTAATCCTCCGCTGGGGGAACCTCACATGGTCCCAATTATGGCCCACACTGGTCCCTCTGACTGCCTCTCTCCTCTCTCCTCTCTCTCTCTCTCTCTCTCTCTCTCTCTCTCCGCATCTCTGCTCGCTTGGCCTGGCCTTTGCAGGAGTTTATGTTATTAACCGCACGCTGCACAGTTCCTGCCTGTCACGGGGGCCTGGAGATGTTATCACCGCCGCCCGACGTATACGGTTACCTTGAAAATATTCCATAAATTAGATTGGGATTGGCAATTCTGGAATATGGAAGTGGAGAGAAGGCAAAGGGGAGGGCGGGCTTCAGCGTAAGAAACAGGACAATAGGATCTCCTGCTGTTTATTTTGGACAGAGGGACATTAGCAGTAAGTCGCTGGCAAGCAGAAAGGTAATACCTGAAGAAGGAAAAAATGGACTGTGCTTAAGGGGCTTTTGGAGTGTTTTTTTTTTTTTTCCCAGAGCGAGACAAAATACTCTATTCTCAGAAAGATTTCTATGGTCAAGCCCTGAATGTCTGGACTCTGCAGCATTTCTCCTCAGTGATAGGCGTACATCCCCCTTGTAATCAAATAAGGCTGTGTTTGGGCAGGGAACTTTTCACCTCCCCTCCCAGACAGCGTTTCTAGCAGCATCTCTACACTAAAAGAGAACTTGGTAGCTCCGTCGAGCTGGAATGTGATTCTGTAGTGAACCGATCCAAAGAATCAAACGAGCAAGTGCAAAGAAACAAGTGCGAGTTTTGCAACTGTCCTTTAGAAAAAGGTCCTTTAGAATGTTCTTCAGAAAGTAAAGGCTAAGTCTCAAGACGGTCTCAGGTCTGCCTCTTTGATCCTCAATACAATCATATCAAAGCCTATCTGATACTGTTGATCAACTCACTCTTCAAAACAGGTTGGAAAAGAAAGCCAGCATGAAAGGTGGGAATTCCCCCAGGTCCTATCATTTACTCTCACTACAGACACTGTGGGGCAGTGTCTTGAAGAAAAGAAAGAAAAAAAGAAAAAGAAATCTAGGGCTTTGGCTGTTGCACCTGCTGATGTTTGGATGCACCTGCACTTATGCAGTGTGTAACGACTGGTAGGTTCAACCATGTGTCTAAACAATAAGACTTTTCACCCTGTTAAGTATATATTGTGTTATATAGTATATTTTGAGTTGGTACGGGTGGTGAAACACAGACAAAGGACTATTACTAATACAGAACTATTGATGTACTGTATCCATAAAGCAGTTTTCCCACAGTATTACTACTTATTAATATTTATTTATTCGTTACAATGGTATCTGTTTGTCTTCTTAGAGTTTTTCAAAAAGATTATCAGCTGTTCTTCCTTGCAAAGGTCTTCTAATTCTGTGGGATTTTTGGGTTGTATTGCTGCGCTGCTCTTTTAAGGGCTATGCGGAGATTGTTTTCAATGAATGTTAGGTCAGGGGACTGTGAGGGCCTTTAGCTTGCACTTCTGTAAATTTAGGATCATTATCTTGCTGTACAAGATATCCTCCTTTCAAGATTTTAGATTTGTTTTTACAGACTGTGAGATTTGTTTGCTTTCAGAATTTGCAGGGGGAGGGTGGTTATCCATCATTCCCTCTACCAGTGAAATGGTCCCTGTGCCACTGGCTGCAACACAAGCCCAAAGCGGTCCACCCCTGTGCTTAACAGTTGGAGAGGCATTCTTTTCATTACAATACAACCATACTTTGCTCATGTGGCATAATAGTAATTCAATAATTTGTTAATTTTTATGTCACATTTATACAATAGTCTGCAAATGTTCCCAAAAGAGGAGGAGAACAAAGAACAGGCGTAGCTCAAATAAACAGTCTACTTAGTGCTTCCCTCATGTAACTGCACATGTTGGATTTTATTCTGACCTTTGCCGTCCTTACAAAAAGTTTTTTTGCTTTTCTTCTTCATCATTTATATGTATATATTTGTTTCAAACGATGGGGAAATCACAGTCCAACCACCGCTGAAAATAATTATAGTCATATCAAATAATCAGTCAGGCAATTATGCAACAATTATGACAAGCCTAGTATGCAGATTATCACTCCAATTATCAGCCATGAACATGATCCTCCACCCAGCACAGGCCTGTGACACATCTATGTCTATGTATTTAGCAACAGGAACCAAAGAGGGCGTAATCGGGCAGCTGGTCAGTGGAGAGCAGTGTGACAAAAGCGATACAATCAGCCTCTATTATTTGTGAGAGCTGTGTTGCCCTTTTGGAGCTCTTGCTCCAAACGTATGCTCAACACCAGCCAGGTCAGGGCAGTAGTTGAGGAAGTGAAACCTATTTATTTAGCTGCACTAACTCTCACTCTCCACAAAAACACACCTGTATTAGCGGCCCATACACACACACACACACACACACACATACACTTTACACACATGTGCAGGTCAGGAGTTCAAGTATGGCTAGGGGCAACCAATGTGAATTCTGTTACCTGTTTGTCTGCATCTGCATGTACAGCCAGCAGGCGAACTCCAGCTTTTCTGGCGGAGGCCCCCACTTCTGGCTAAGGCCTGTTTTAATTGAGTCTTGAAAGCTTGCCACTTTCGAGAGGCCTCATGGTTCCACACTGTGCAAACTTATGAGCGGGGTAATTGCGCCTGCACTTAAAGGCATCTTGAAATAGGTTCTACACCAGTCATTTTTGTGCTGCCCAGCTACAATAAGAAGAAATGCATTAGCTGTTCTCCTTTCTTGGCAGTATGTTCAGAAAAAGGTTTGGTGAAGGATATGATTTGACATGTTGAATTTAGAGCTATGAATGTGATTACAGACGTGCTTCATTGTTAACAGATACCTCATAATCAGACATGGTTTACAGATAATGTTGAACAGGAGCATGGATGCCAAGAGTACTGAAACAATCCTGGTCATGTATACAGTAAAAACAGGCCTGGCCAGATGAAGCTGATTCAGTTGGTTAGGCTGGTTCACAGGTTAGGGTATGTTTTTACTTGAATGTGATTGTTCAGCTGGTCTACCATTAGGACAAACCAAGCTTACTGACCAGAATGACAATGCTCGCCCACCAGTACGACCAGTGTTGTCAGGCCGGTCAACAAGCTGACTGGACATACTGACTGGGAAAAAAAAAAACAGTCTATGCAGATCGACCAGCAAAGCAATGCAGGTCGACCAGCATGACCAAGCTGGTTGATCAGCATGACCAGCCTGATCATGCTGGTCCACCAGCTTTAAAACCTTTACTGCTGGAAGTCAGAATTTATACTGAAGAAAGATATGAGATATTTTCCTTGTTGCTTTTAAAAATTTACATTTTCACCAGCGAATGCCTTGTTATTGCACAGTGTGCTGGGATGGCCACTCAAGCTTAAGATTCTTCACAGGGGGGTGCTGTTACACTCAACTAGCTCTATCCGTTTCATTAAAATGAAAGGGAAAAATCCTGAAGAACCACATCAAACAACAACATCTCACAAACACATCCACGCTCAGACATTTATATATAAAAACATGGTATTTAGTTATTATCCTTTTAGGCTATCTACTCTACTCTGGTCTAAATACTTTTACTTTTCCACTGTTACTGTAACAGATTGCAGTTATTCTTATTACGTAAAGCCGTTACATGTATTCCGTTACTGCCAAGCCTTGCTAATTAGCAACAAGTAAGTCGCCAAGGCCTTTAGCTTACAGTCCTCAGTGCAAAACAGTGAGTTGTTAGCTTGTCACAACAGTCAGCATAAAGCAGTGTGTTCAATTGTGCCTGAAATCTCTCCCCACCATCCAGCTTCTCAGCTTCCCTCCCACCCTTTCCCTCCTTCTTTTTCCTGCAGTACGTCTGAAACGGAATCTGTTCTTCATTTGAGCTTCCAGATATAAACGAAAATGTGCAATGTCCAACACCAGCGCGGCACAGCTCTCGAGCCTGCAGTCCCCTGCTTGAGTAACGGCTCTAGAGCGTAAAGTGTGCCTTGCACTGTGGAACATGTGGTTTTGGTTTCAGAATGTTTTACTGCTGAACAATGTTTCTGCCTTGGAGCGCAGCACCGATCATAAAGACCATATTGTCCTTCTGTGCCCACACAACACACACACACACACACACACAGAAAGAAGCACACATACACTGTATGACATCAACAGAGCTCATGCTGGCATAGTCAGTTCGCAAATGTAAGCCCTGTCATTGATAAATCAGTTTCGATTACTCCAATAGCTCCTGATTTCCTTTGGTCTTCCACCCTAATTTCCCCAAATTCACATCCATCCCATTGCTTTTTGCATTAACAAAGCATGTCTGCCCAACGTTGAATCTGCAAAACCAAACCACACTGACCACTCTGTATTTTAAAGTTGATTTCCTTAGGCTGTGGTGACTTCTGATCTTGTAAAGTAGATGTGGAACAAATGTCTCGATACAGCATGAACATACATAACAGATTAAAAAGGGAAAAAAAAAATCAAGAAAATCAAAAATCAATAGTCATGTCACAACATAGAATTGACTTAAAGCTTATCTGTAGGGTTTCTCTGGATGACTGACAGGATTTTGCAGCTGTAAAAACCGAGCTCAATGCTGATACATTCTGAGAGTGCGGATCAAGTCAGATATTACAGGTTTTACAATGTATTATAGTCTATACTGTTACTGTGAATAGGAAGTAAGAGATAGCATGATTTCCAAAAGGCATAAAGTTAAAGGTGCCCTAAAATGGAAACCTGTAGTTCCCTTATAATAGCTGAACGAGAAGGAACCTTAAATACTTTTGTCTCTTTCTGGAAAAGCAAAACCCACTCAAGTAAAATGGAGCTGTAAAATGGTAAATCCCACACCAAAAGTGTTACATAACAGTCTTGACTTGTTATATTCACATCCCCAAAATGTACATACACCCAGCCCAGCAAAAGCCCTTTAAGGCTAAATGCAACACTTACTTCGGTAGAAAATGGAAGCGAAGCTAGAAAAGCCAAAGGGTGACTTGGTGACGCACCGCTCGGCGAGGGGCCAACCAGAGGAAGTGCCACTGTAGGTATCTGCGTGAAGGGCAGGGAAAGCAGCATGATGCAGGAATTAGTATTTTTTGGTGGACAGTGTAATTCACAGGGGACAAAATCCTGTATTGAGCTCCCCACCTTGTAGCACAAAGTGATTTCAGTTATCTTTTCACAAAAGTCATGTGAGACAAATTTCAATGTTTGTAAATATTCTTGCTTCCTCACATCTTTCCCTTATAATAGCTGAATGAGAAGGAACCTTAAACACTTTTGTCTCTTTCTGGAAAAGCAAAACCCACTCAAGTAAAATGGAGCTGTAAAATGGTAAATCCCACACCAAAAGTGTTACATAACAGTCTTGACTTGTTATATTCACATCCCCAATGTAAATATAACGGGGCGGCACCTGAGCGCACAGTTGCTATGATAGAGACACTGTTATTGCTATTACAAGTCAGTGGAGCATCACAATAATTTTGAGGCTAAAGGTAAAATTTAAAAGCTTTAAAGGTAAAATGTTGGTAGAAATCAGAGTAGCCTATAGCGGCTGATTGTTGGGAAAGCAAGAATATTTACAAACACTGAAATTTGTCTCACATGACTTTTGTGAAAAGATAACTGAACTCATACATCTTGGGGTGTCCACATTTTTGCAAGGTGCTCTTAAAATTGCAAAATACAGAAATAATATAATAATAAATAATAATAATCTTGCTCAAATTGTTGAAAAGAATGCTTCGTCATGAACTTTACACCTTTGGGTGATCAGTTCATCTTCTACCTACTTCTTTTTCCAATTATCGTTCCCTACCGAGGCCATGGGTACCTACACTTTTGCCTTCCGCTATATAATATTACAGCAGAATAGCCCTTTTTACTGCTCAAGGAATTATCAAATGCACCCCACCCCTAAAACCTACGTTGGAGTTCAGACAAGAGAATCTCTAATAGCTACCAAATGGATTCCAGGAAGCTGAGAGGTGAAGTTCAGCTAAAACCACAAGGTGGCATCAGATACTTTGCAGTGAAGCACGATCACAGTTCACTTCAGCATAGTAATACAGCCCTAGAGTACGTCTATGGATCAGTGGTTGAAATGGATGAAAAAAAAGCCTTTTTCTCTATAGAAGAAAATGTGTTGTATAATGCAGATACAGCCCACACTGTAAATAGTGACATTGTAAAGTATATATATGGGCAAAAGTATTTGGACGCCTGCTCGTTCATTTTATTTATTTATTTTTATTTTTTTGGAGTATCTGTCTCTACTACTTAGGGAAGGCCATGCACTAGATTTTGGAGGAGCACTGCTGTGAGGATGTGACTGCATTCAGTGACAAGACCGTTAGTGAGGCCAGGATGTTGGATGAACACCACCCCACCTCATCCGCAACTCCCCAACTCAAGCATTGGATGGAGCACCACCAACCATCATTCCGGAGAACACGGTTCCACTGCTCCACAGCTAAGTGCTGGGGGGTTTTATACCCCTCTAGCCCACGCCATGCGTGGCATTAGGCAGGGTACAAATAGGTTCATGTTTTTCTGCTCCAGAGAGTCCTATTCTATTGCCAGGACGTCTTTACAGGGACTAGACAAGCTGCAGGTGTGCATTTGCACACCTGTGTCAGCAATGGGTGCATGTTACAGACATATAGTGTATATTTGTCTCAATATGAAGAATGAATGTTTATTAAATCAGTGTTTTTTAAAACTTATATTATAAACCCTTTTTAAAAGGTAGAATATAAAATAATATAATTATTCAGGACATTAGACTGGCCCAAAGTAGCCCAATGTTCACCAGATACAGCATGAATTATATCTAACTGCACGCAGACCTGCTCAAAGGTTAATGTGGTGGGGAATATTTCCTCTCATTCTTGTTAGTTTTTGGACAAGAAAGTGCAGAGGACTGACCTCATGTCGGTGAAGTCTGACAAGTCCTAATGAAGACTAATTCTCTCTCTCTGCTCTTCCAACGCTTGTGGCCTGTGTAGTCATTACCAGCTCTATTGAGCTAAATACACAATGTAGTGTAATATTAGCCCGCATTGCAGGCTTTATGCAACCGTACCTTCCAAAAAAGTGCCAATTCCGGCACACTCTCTTGATGGTCACCTTTCCTCACCTCCAGTAGCGCTAACCCTGAAACACAGACACTGATGGTTCTGTCACAAGCTAGCCTTAGCAGTTTTAGCACCTCAGTAGCTTGGCTAGCTAATTCGGTTGATTCGTCATCACACTGCAGCTCACTTTAGGCTTCCTGTAATAAAAATAAAGAGTGTGTTAGCTAGATTGTAGGGTCATTACAACATTCACACACCATTTCTGAGTTAATTATGAACTATCATGTCAGCTAGCTAGATAGCTAACTAGCAAACCAACAAACTAGCTAGCTTGGTAAAGCTGTGGGTAAAATTAGCCCTCTAGCACTACTAGTGTTAAACCAACTAAATGTAGGTTTATTTACTAAATTCAGAAATGGAAGTAGTTCATTTTGTAACATGAACAACCCAAGTTATTGTTTATATGTTGTTACACCATAAAATCCCACAAAATTACCTCAAAAACAAACAGAGGACAGATAACCGCCAGCTAGCTAGCTAGCTAAGTTCCTCCCGCCCGTCAGTTCCTCACAGATTTCTGAAGAAATTGGATGCTTGGTGGTTTAAATATTCAGATATCTCAGCTTAGACATCATTTAAACATTAAACGTGTGTTTAAAATATATACAGATTGATTTACACTGATTTACAGAATTCTCGTGGATGTATGTCATCTAAAAAATATTACTTATTTTTTTGGTTTGAAATATTCAAATGAAAAAAGTAAGCGTAATACTTTTTTTTTTTTTAATTTTGTGATGAAATATTGTTTCCACACAGTTGGTTTTGCATGCTTTAACCTCTTGAGACCCTATGTCCTCATACGGGGACATTCGATTTCTGCTTCTCTGCACGTGATACATTACTTTTTAAAACTTTGACCTTTTGGCCTCATATGAGGACATCGGTTATTGCAAAAAATGATTATCTGTGCAAAGACTAAGTTTAGTTTTTATACTTGTTAGGTCCTTATACCAGATAGGAGAAATTAAAAATGCACAACAAGCAAAAGTCCGGGTCTCAGGAGGTTAAACACTACGGGAAGGACGGTAGAGCAGCCCTTGGTCATTTTCAGTGAGACTGGCTTCTTCAGGCTGCAGAGATGATGTTCTGTAGATGGCCCTGATGAGGCAGTTCTCCTTATTGATCTGTGTAATCGCTGTTAAATGATTCTACAGTTTTGACTTTATTGATTTGAAGAAGGGGTCTAATTGCACATTGAAACTACAGAATAAAAGCTTAAAGCATGCTGGGCCATAATCTCACCCTGAAACAGCAGACCTTCCTAAAATAAGCGAACTTGATTTCAGACCAGCCCTGTGTGGACTTTTCTAATGAGGTCTGTTTAATAGCGGGGGTCACTCTAGGATGGTCTGAACCAAGTTTATCTAAGAAGAAAATATTCCATCATGTTAAGGTGAGCAACTGGGCTTGCGAATATATCTACACGGATGGGGGTGGTGGTCTTAAAATGAGGTGTGTTCAGGTCAATTTCTGGCATATTGCAATCCTGGCAATGGAAACCACAGGTGCGCCACTGACTGAAAACAACTTCATTGCTACCTTGTGCTGAATTGTCAATACAGGCGCGTGCCCGACGTGTGTACACCCCCACTTTGCAGCAATCAAATAGCAATCTGCCAAAGTCAGACCGCACCTGGCTCTCAAAGGGAATGGCCAGTGACACGCAGATTGGTTTATTGCACATTACGCCCCAAAACACACCCATGATTAATTAAGAGACCTAGTACATACTTTGCACATTTTGAGCCACGCAAATCATACTTTTCTAGTGGTTACAATAGCAAAGACACACTGACAGGCCCTAAATCAAGCAGCACTGTGCGAGAGGTGTTGACACCTCGCCAAAAGATCGCTAAAATAAGGGCTCTGCATGTTCTGCTGTAAAAAATATTTAAATATTGGTTGGATTTAATTACTGCCCTCCTTTTGCATTTTCTTGAGTGATTATGCACATTAAGCAATTCATTTATCTGCAGTTGCAATGTTCCAAGTGATTGGAGGGCGTTTCCAAGGTATCCTAGTTTTGCTATGTCATTGATGACTAAGCATTTGCTATGGTATTCCCCCCCATGGTGGGTTTGGGCCTGCTAGGCAGATGCTGTGCTGTGTTGGTAAACTAAGCAGTTTTGGTATCCCAGGTGTTTGCTATGGGGCTGCTAGGTGGAGCGTCGTTATGTAGTTCCTATGTTATCCCAGGTGTTTGCTAGAATGTTGGTGTGCCACATAGATCCAAGGCTGTTACTCGTACACTAGTCCATCTGCCCAAACCATCTGAATAAGGATATAAGGGAAAACAGTGAACATACTGTTAGTGCCTTCTCAAAGCTGGAGCTTCAAGAACAACCAGTTTTAATAACACATAATAATCAATTCCAGCATTGGTTTTGCCTCCTCTCAATTAGCTTGTAGGTCTCTTTTCTACAAACACCTAACATTTTGTCTAAAGCGTTGGGATTGACGTCTGAGATTGAGCCGAGACACAACCGTCTACACTAAATTTAATCTGACTTGAAAATTCAGTTCTCCTCAGGTGGAGAAACATTGGGCCACAAAACGTGACTGAGGTGCTAATTTAGCCTTTACAGACTTTCCCTAGCTGCTAATGATAATTAACATGCAAATTAGGTCAGGGAACAGTGAGAGCAGCCACACTTCATTCATTAAGGAGTTAATTACTGTTTGAATGCTGAAATATTAGCTATAAACCATGGGACTTCACTTAATGGGCAGGACACAGGGTTTTGGGATGTTTTCAAACTAGCTTTGTTATTTTAGCCAGAATTTCCTGACCCTTTTTCATTCAACATAAACGGTGTCGGACACATAAAGGGACTCAATTTCTCTATTGAAAGATTTATTTTGAAATAGAACACATGAAAAAAAACACCTCAAACTAAAGAGATGGTAATAAAAATCACAACCACTTTCAATCACGTTGTCCAAACCGAAGGCCAGCGAGGAGTTTGCCTACAGACACCTGCAATAACCTTCTCAATAATTCAATAACCTTATTTTATTCAATTAATTAGGGAGTAAAAAGCATTTTTCAGTAGTGTTACAGCACCTATTTCAGCCTTTAATTAGCTCTCCTTAATTAAGCAGTATAATTAACTTCAGCCCTTAATTAGCTCTCCTTAATTAAATAGCATAATAAATTATGCAGCACTTGCCAAGCGTCGGTACCAGCGCACACCCAGAAGAATTAATTTTAGAAGATTTAGGCATTTGGTTTTTATAGTTTCAGTATAGTTTGAACTACACAGACCTACACAATAATTCCATTCGAGTTCACAAAATGAAATATCTACATTCATCATTAACAGGATGTAGGATTTTGTTTCTTTAATGAACACCAATCGGCCAAATCATTAACACCAACAACCAAATTGTGATGACTAGACTATCTCTTGTGCAGTGTTTGCTCAGTGGTTAGAATGCTGGGCTACTGATGACAGGGTTGTGGGTTCAATACCTGGGCTCGGCAAGTTACCAACGTTGGGATCTTGAGCAAAGCCCTTCACCTTCCTGCTCCGGGGGCACCACAGCAATAGCTGCCCATGGCTGCATGTGAGTTTGTTTGATCACTATTTTGTAAGTGTGTGCTCAGTGCTCATCCAAATTCCATCTGTGTCAAACACAAATTGTAAATATGGTTGTCTTGTCTTGGTATGCAGCAGTCAGTACCTACCAAAAGTGGTCACCCGGTGAACCGATAACAGGGTCATTCGTTGATGTTGTGAGGTCCCCCCAAAACAAACGTGAACTCAAGGTGAAGTAAATGTCAGCTCACTAGTGTAAACAGGGCCAAATGAGAATGAACTTAGAAGTCTAAAGCCTTGACGATTTCAGACAAGCTGTTATGCGTGTGCAAAAGCAAAGTGCATCGGTTGTGAACGTCAGCCTTCCTCTGAGAAGCTGGATGTGAATCTTCGACGTGACCTACGCAATTTATGTTGTGTGCATGTTTTCGTACACCGCTACAAAACGGCAGAACCTCAAAGTAGTGCACTATATAGGAAACAGAGCACAGTTTGAGGCACAGCTGAAGAATTTGTGTAGCTGAGAGGACTAATGAACAGGGTGGAGGGGTGCGGTGAGCAGTGGCTGATTACTTTTTAAAGGGACAGGCACTTAAACCAGTCGTTCCGAACAGGCCTGTTCAGCCAGGGTGAGAAGGTGCTGTGGTTCTGAATCCTTGAGGTGTTTTGACCAAACCACATTTCTTTAAAGCCTAGAGAACTGTGGTAACTTGTGGAAAAGAGGTATAATATGTCACCTTTAAATGATACGACAAGGAGGAAGTAGCATTTAAAGAAGTCAAGTATAAAATCTGGTCAAATATATTATATAGATCATTTCACAGGGGGGTATTTCACAAAGATGGATTTCTCAGTTTAGCCAGATATCGTAAGCCTAGAGTCAACCCTGTCCAAAATGAAAAAACTAAGGAACATTCCTATTGGACAGTGCTCAGAGCTTTCACTAGCTTAAGTTGTCTGGCGAACAGACAAATCCTACCTTGTGAAATACCCTCAAGATCGACGAAGCACATGTTCACCCTGTTACACATAAGATACCTTCTTGCAGCTGCAACAGGTATGCATCCAAAGCTTCCAACCACTGTGAGGTGGGTGCATGTTTTGGAAGCACGCGGTTAAAGCTTTTTTTTTTTATTTCATTATTATTTGTAATTGTTTGTAATTGTTGTTGTAATCAAAATGTGCACAATGAACTATCCATTTTTATTTCATCTCCAACAGTTGTGGGTTACAAGACATTTTATGACAACCATCACTGCATGCACACGTCTATACATGACTACTGACATGGAATCTGTAGGTCAACCAGTTAATCCCTTTCTCTGCTTCCCTGCTGACCACAAGGCAAAAGATACAAAACTGAATTGTACATTTTAGACAGAGAAAAAATAAAGCAGCAAATATAAAGTGCACAATCAGTGAAGAGCTCTTCCAATTGCTTTCTTAAAACACTTGGCACGGACCATAGTTCAAACTCAACAACCTATTACACCTGACTGGGAGAGAGAACGGATTAATTAATGGTGGTTTACACGCATACGGGGTGGGGGGGAAGGGTTGGGGGTCGCTACATCTAGAAGCCAAGTGCTCTTTGAACATACCTTCTGTGTGTACTAATGAGCAGATTGCAAATCATGGAGTAAGCCAAATATGGTGCAGAAGCAGGAGAAAAGAAACCCTGGAGGCACCACTGTATGGAAGATTTCATCCCTTTAAATAAGATTAAATTAGTTACTCTTTGTAAACATAAATGTATGAACTTCGTTCAGGAGGGTTGTGCTGTGCCATCATTCCCCACAGGGTGGCAGCACTGTCAATATGTTCCTAGTGGTTCTCTGCTCTCCTCATTTCATGTCTCCGCTGTCCATTTACGTCAACCGCATGGACTAGCCTCAGGGTAAAGCACTTGTTCGTTTATATAGATGCAATATTTATATACTAAACAGATCCTTTCGTACTGATCACTAACTACATTTCATGCACTGTCACTACTGCACAGAACAGGGGTCTGGCAAGAGCACACAATGCTGCATTTCATTACAATGACTTTGCAGTACAGTCGTTGTTCAAAGGCTTCTGTTACAGTACCAAAACCATGCAATCCCTGCCTTAAAACACATCTAAAACTGGAACTGATAGCATCGGACTACTTTCTGGAATCTTTATTGATCTACAGTGTCCGCTTTGCAAGCACTGACCCTGCACCACAAACCAGCAAAGACTTGAGAGTCTAACTGCAGTACAGCTAAAGAAAGGTGCCATACTCTTAAAAAATAAAGGGGCTTTAAATGATTCTTTGAGTGAGTGATTCCACATACGAACCGCTTTTGTCTCCATCAAGAATGATGTCTGTGACTGTGAAGAACCCTTCAAGTGTTAAAGAAGGTCCTTTAGACCCTTATAAGGTTCTGTACACTCACAATCTATTACAAACAGGGTTTTTCATGTTACCAAAAGTGGGCATTGCTCAAAGAACCATTTGTAGCCTTTATGTTTAAGAGTGCAGCATAATGCCTTACTGTATATTTTACATCACCACTATAATCGGCGCAGACGCTGTCCATGCAGATGCAAACGCCATGGCTTGGTAAGCACCTCACATAGGCAAAGAAGAGAACTTAAAGTGAAGTGCATTTACCATGGTCACCCATATCTGAGCTGATAATCAGCATCCACAAGTATCGCTGATGGCGATTTCATCAGGCCAGGAAAGAACCTGGTCTCACGAGCAGTGGCCGGTCGCATAGAAGGCGAAGGCACACTCACAACGACTGCCTGACCTTCTACCTATTCTAGCAAGCAGGGAATATCACTGAATCCAACAGTTGCCACCTACGAAGATAATGAAGAAGACAATAACAGGAACAACTTCACATGAAGTCAAAATTGCAAAAATAATAAATAATTAATGACACAAAAAGGTGAGCATCTCTTTACAAAAAGAAAACAAATGACATGACCTATTAGGTCGCCTTTCTTTAACGTGGCGCGGTTCGCCATCACTGTACCCTCAAAGGCCATTTACTATTCTATGAAAGGAAAAAATAGAAAAAAAAAAAAAGAAATAAAGAAAACAGAAACAGTGATTTTAGAAACTTGATGGCAAAAAGATTTGGTATAATCAAGTAACGTCCCCTCCTATAAAATCGTGGCTAAAAGGTGTTATAGGTGTTATGTGGTACATAATTTGTGTAGGAATAGCAGAATAACCCATGTTATGTATTAGTTAGCACTTTTAGTGTTGGTCTTGGTCACGTTTGTTTCTGCAATTAAAACGTTAACCTTTTATCGGCCCTGGTGAAGGTACTGTTGGGTGAACATGTTCAGCTCGCTGTCCAGCCAGCCGGCTTTATTCCTACAGAACACACAAACACACAAGACAGATCCACACAATCAGAAAGCATTCATTTTTACAGGATATTCATCAGTCGGTCACAGTCTTCATGCACAATCAGAACCGGCTGATTTTTGCTCCATTTATTTATTCAATATATCTATTTATTTTATTTGCATTTGCCACAAAAAAAGTTAATCACTCAAGCCAGATAAGCACACTAAGCTGTGCAAAATATCTTAGCGTAATTATGACTGAATTGCGGTATGACATGATTATGAGTTCCGACTTTCCTAAATAACTTTAGCAATATTGCAACTTTGGTTAACAAATAGTATCAGCAGCTAGTGTCAATCATGTGCTCATTTAACCCACTCAGCATGAGCTTCTGGTTTAAAAATAGCTTAAATAAAAATCAGCAACAGCCAGCTAGCCAAACATTCTAGCATAGCTAGAACTGGCCATAAAAATGACTGATAAAATGTATGCTATTTAAAATAATGATGTTAACTGACAAAGAATACAAATGTCATCAGGAAAACTTCTATCACCTGTACTTTATTTAAATATCTCTTAGACAAGCTCAAAAGTACTGAACCGATTTTGCCTCTGTGTGGAAGAGCAAAATGATAACATGCGTTTTGTTACCTGAGCAGCTTGGCTTTGCTCTGTAGAGTGTCCAGCTGTTCAATCTTGCGGTTCATGTCCTGAATCTCATCCTCCAGCTGCTGCCGTGTCACATCCACCTGCTGACACAGTTGGGCAAAGGTGCCTGCCAACTCCCTGTGTCACACACACACACAGATGTTTAATTCACTTAAGTACTTCTACGCCACACAAAACTGGCTCCAATTGTCATTTATGTCTGAAGCTTTGGTATAATACTTTTTTTTTTTAATAAAGACACAAATGGTTCTTTGAGCAATGCCAAATAAGAACAATTTGTGATTCCATAAAAACAATTTTGCAAAAGATATGAGAGCATGAAGAACATTTAAATTGTTGAAGGTGCTTTATATTATACTTCTTTAAACCTATTAACCTAGGATTCTTCACACATACATCTCTTTTACAGAAAATGTTCTGTATTGAACCACAACTGGTTCAACTGGTGGGATTGCTCAAAGAACTCTTTATAGCACCTTTATGTTCTTTAGTGTACTTCAAACAGTAGATTTCTGAAAACACAACTAGGACATCATCTCTCAAAGAGCAGCACTTGCCACACAGCAATCCCAGGCTTGTGGCTAATGCACTGCACAGTTTTCTCCACTAGATGGAGATAGAGGCACTCAGGCTAGAGAAAGATCACAAAAACCTGTGTCTATTTATTACATCTGGGCTTATGTAACAACAGTAGGACAAAATGACATTTCCATTAAGGCACAGATTTATCAAACTCGCCGGTAGTTGTAATACACAACCTGCCTGACCAGATTACACTTTGGTTCTCTTGCCAAACCTGCAACAGCAAGAGGATTACGGAGTCTTTTCTGGGAAATATCGGACATAATGTAGCTTTGAGGCACATTAATTACACCCAAGGGATCGGTCTGTTTTTTGTGATGCTGTTTTATGACACTGGGGACAACACATTGGACAAGTGACAAATTTTTCCATCCAGCCAAAAACCCTGCATTCATAATAAACCAGTAACAAAATATTTCACTCACTACAGAGACATGCTTAAGTGTGCAATGGTCATTTCAACATAAATATATAAAAGTGGTTGCTAAAATAGAAAATCTCAAATTTTGTAGTTGCCTACGTTTTTATCCACCTGCATGTACTGTGCCTCTATGTTTTGACACTCTGCTACCTCGTCAGCAGATTAATACAGTTCACATTTCAACAAAAACTTTTAAGGCAGAGTTTAAGGACTTACTGCTGGACTTGGTGGCTGCAGTTGGAGCCAGTGTAGCTGACAATGAGCTGCAGCTTCTCGCTGGCATAGTCCACAAACTGTCTCTTGAAGGCTCGCTCTTTAGCCTTGGTTGTCCATGTGAGCCTCTCGTACACATAGAGCAGCCCATAGAGCCCCACGGATAGAGCAATCAGTCTCCATCCCACTGCTTTCCAGATCTGAGGCACAGAGTAATACCATTGTTTCCCCTCTTTTTCATTTCAAATCAACAGTTACATTACATGAACATCACCTACCACATTACAAAAAGTACTGGCCTACATAAAGTCTATTTCTCTATGAGGCAGTAAGATAAGCTAATTACCACGCCTCCCACGACTATGATGCCCATGGACGTCCGTGAGGTGAGAGAGGCAAGTCCCGTCACCATGGAGACCATGAGCTCTTCTTGGGTCATAGAGCCCTGTTGAAAGGGTGGCATGGCAGTGCTGACTGGAGTGATGGCCATGGGCCTGGGGACCTGAGGACACACGTCACACACATCACAACCTATATAAACAGCTTACTTCCCCTAAATACACTTCCTGTAAGACAATCTCCCTGGCAGTGAACTCTCATTCCTGTTAAAACTAAGACGCTTAATGCAAAACATTTTAACAATGCTTCTTTTTAGTCTCAACACACATATACAGAACTGTTACACATTCCAAACGTACCGCCAATGCCTTAAGCTAGCCTGACTAAGTGTTAATCACCTCCACATTCCCAGGGATAAGTCCAGTACCAGTACCTGGTCATTGTAACCCATAAGAGCACGACGGGTGTTCTTGGGTCCAAGGAATCGGTTGACGAGCATGGTCCAGCCCAGGGAGAAGTGGAAGCCAACGTCTTCTTGGAAGTCGCTGCACAGCTTGTCACAGTTGAGGTCATAGCTAAGGCTGAAGCACTGCCTGGGCACCATTTTATCCACTTGTTCCCTCACCGATATGGGCAGCAAGGGTTTCAAGCCATCTAAGCATGAGGGCAAAAACAAATGTTTTATTTACCCTGGAACTGTGGCTTTACATACTCTTGACATTTCATTGGGCCTCCAATTAAGAGCTAATGCAATGTCTACAATCAGCTCTAGCCCTTTCATTAGCTCGCTTGCACATGACCAATACTGACCTATCATTTCAGTCTGGGTGTTCTGAAGGGCAGCGGTGATTGCATTGGAACACCTTTCAGACATATTCCTGCCCAGGCCCTCTTCTATGTGCCTGTGCAGCTCCTGGAATCACATACACACAGGCATCAGGTGAGAGACCAAGGTTCTGCCATTTCTCTTTGTTAAGAGAGGCACAGGACTGAACACCATGACTAGAAAAGTTGTGGACTTTCCACTTGGCAGGGCTGGCCAGCAACAGTAAATACGAAAGTGAAAGTCAAGAGGGAATAACAATAACAACAGAGAGAAACATGGAGATGAAACTCACGTTCTTGTACACCTTCAGAACCACTTGCGAGGGATGGAAATCTAGGTGGAACTCATCCACCAGCACATGCAACCTCCTTATCTCTTCAGCCATTGCATTTGACACCTGAAAGACAGCACAGATTAATGTAGCCCTCACTTTAGGGACATTTGGCCTTTCCACAAAGTTTTTTTTAATGATTTTTGGTGTTTTATGAAATGTGAAAATATGAAATGTGGGGTTGCTATGTTTGTTACCTGTTTCTCCACCTCCTCTGTGATCTTCCTGATCTTGCTCTTACAGTCCAGGGTAAGTAAGTCCAGCTGCTTATCGATGAACTCCAGCCGATCCTCCCGTTCCTCTTTTGTCTCCATGCAGTGTACCCTGAACACAGGACCAGAATCATCAATAAAGCAACCATACACATTTCCCTGGTTAAATGGTTTCATTTATTTATGATCATTTATTATCTTTTTTTCATGGAAAAACTGCTGAAATCCTTTGGGCCTCTCCTTCCCATATTCACTAGGAGTGCTGCAAGGCCAGGGAGAACTTGTCTAATGTCAGGATCAATTCCATTTCAGCTGACTCATTTCAATGAACTCATTACAATGAAAGCATGTACCATGTACCAACACATATAAACACACTGCAAACATATTTAGTGGACCCAAGTTCATCTTTTTAAGGGTGTGTTTATACTTGTCAGCTCTGCTCAGACTAGCCTAACCTTGGTGTGATTGCTCTTAGTTTTAGTGATTGCCGGATTTGTTAAAGTAAGCGTAAGCGCTGCTTTCTGAACTTCAAACACCAAATCAAACACACAGACCAAGACCATCTGTGCAGGTGGGTCTCGGTTCATTTGAAGTATGAAAACAATATGAACCAAAGGCACATAAACAAACCAAAAACAGAGTTGTGCATAGGCACAGGTTCACTCTTGCCCCGCAAAATCTAGTATTAGCCTGCCTGCTCGCTCCACCAACGCTTCAGACCTGCCCACGTTCCTGTGCTTTAACTTCTTCTGTCTGACATTTTAGTTTAGCAGGACTGTGTCCCAATCCACACATTTCCACACTACACAGTATTTCAAAACTAGCCACCAATACAACTGCATTCATTAGTGTAGTTAGGTTGGGATGCAGACACCGTGATGTTAGATGTCAAATGTAACAATGTATCATTTTCTTGCTTGGTCCAAACCAAGAGAGAACTGAACTACAAGTATAAACACACCCTAAATGTCACTGCACTACTGCACCTTACAGGCCTCATAAGAACACAACAGACATCTGATCTAATTTAGCTGTTGAGCTGTGCATTAACTTAATTGTGTCCACAGTAGCTGGTTTCCAGGCTATTTTAAGGCAATGGTTTTCAGTTCAAGAGCCACTGCTTTAGGGTGTCTGATTGCATACCTCTGCTCTTGGGCAGCCACGTGAACAGAGTCCATGATCAATCGAAGCGCTTCTGAAATCTGTTTGGCTCTAACAGTGTGCTGCTCAAACTTTGTCTTCACTGCTGACTGAGATATACACTCCTACAAAACACAAGTTGAAAAGGATATTCAAAAGGATAGATGTCTTCTTGATGGACATTTATCCAAATGTAAAAATGTTCTAAATCTTTACACTAATTCTTTACCTCAAAACGCCTCTCAAAGTTCTGAAACTCAAACATTCTGGCTTGAAAGCCTTCGGCCAGGGCACCACCTGCAAAACATAGAGTGAGAAATGAGGCATATTTGAAACCATGTGCACGGAAAGCAGTATAACAGGAAAACAATTACTAACTAAGAGTTACAGAGATTAAAGGAATAGCTCAGTAAAAATCCCACAAAAGTCACATAATTATTACTGTTATCACCCTGAGTGAGAATTATTACTTTATTAGCTTTGCACTGGAGCTAGCTACCCAATTTTTCACATTTTTTAATTTATGTTTATATTGTCTAACAACTTCTTTTTGTAAATTTGCATCAGCTTTAAACTGTAATATTGTTGCAACTCAATTGCAGCACATTAACAAAATCTGACTTTTGCACACACAGTGACATGGGACAAAATCAGTCTTAGGGCCCAGTCCTAGAGATCCTTGCAGAGTGTACCAAAACCTGGCTCTAAAATTAAGTAGGGCTGCACAACATATAATTTCAGCATCGTTATCATTTTGTGGGCATGCACAATAGTCGCATCGCAGAAACGAAAGAAAGATATTTTTTCCCCAATATCATACAGTCCCATTCTAAAGGCAGTTATTACCTAGATCAGGTGCTTTAGATAAAAGTTATAGCTACTGAATAGAATACAGATCCCAAGGCTGGGAATCCCTGCACCTCTGACCTCTTTTGGATAAAAAAAAAAAGAAAAAAGCTACCTGCTTCAGGCATGCCTTGGGCCTTCTGCACACGTGCTTGCAGGACTTCTTTAGCAGAGACGAAGAAGATGCGATCACTGGCCTGTGCCCTGTCCACCACCCCCAGCTCATCCACCAGGAAACTGGTGCAGCGATCCATGTGCTGCCGTCTGACCTGAAACATACCAGCACTTTCACTTCACATGCTCCAAGTTCAGTCTAATCACCCTGTAATGCACCTATAACCACTGGGGTAACATGCATACATCTATGCATTCCTTCCTGGTTAGAGTTGCGTTGGTTGTGGAGTCTATCTAAGGCAGGAATAGGTTAAGATTTATCACTAAGATAAATGTTTTCAGCGATGATATATTTTAAAACCATCAAATCAGCTTTTCCAGACAAGTCTGCAGTAAAGTCAGTAAAAATTGGTCCATTTTTTTTTATTTTGGCTAAAATATCTGACATTAGGTAAACAGCTATGATGTAAAAGAGCCCAATATTTAATGAGAGGATATTTTACAAACTTAACCTTCATCTAACCTGACTCAACCATATGATACTTATACCAAATCTATTTTTTAAATATTTTCTTTATTTCAAAGCCAATACAAATGCCTTAGATTTAATCATATTGTGCACTATAACTACATGCAGTTCATTTCAGTGCAACTCCAGTGAACTGGAGTACAGCTGTAAGATAACACCCGTGTCACTGTCCAAGCACCTTAACAGCTAGAATTTAGTTGGTGTAATGCCAAATACAAGTTGATCTGGTTTCCCTGGTACTTATCAAGCTTATCTTATTAGGGCAACTCTTCCAATTTAAGGTACTTCAAGATATTCTTAACGGGTTGAATAACTGCCTTTCAGAATAAGAGATTTGCCAATATTACTTAAATAGATTTTAGTTAATGCAAGTGTCTAATTAATTAACAGTGTTCTACCATCATACTGCTGCGGCCTGGCATGCAGCGCACCTAACTGCTGTCATGCGATTTAAATAGAAAGGTCATAAGACCTGCAGTGTGTGTCTTGTTTGTTGTTGCGCTCTATCATACCTCGTCCATGTATTCAGGCTCACTGGCTGAAGCATCCCAGCGGTTATTCAGGATGAAAATATTGGGACTTGAGAGGCGCTCGTTTACTTTATGAAAGAAGGATTTCTCCTACAGAGAGAAAGACAAAGACACAATGCATGATTCTGGCACACAATCCAATCTAACCAATTCATTCAAGAAGCACAGTTAAGTAAATAGCTTTTAAATGAGCAGGTCTATCCAAATCTGGCTAATCTGTTGGACGGCTGCAGTCTTGTAGGTGTCTTGTAGAGCTCTCCTGATACACCCAATCTCTCTTGGCCAGAGCCAGTGTTGAGTGACCCATGATCACATCTCCATCTGCAAAATCCCTACGTTTGTGCCAGAGTGCTCATAGTGTCAGGGCTTCTTGTGGCAAGGGCTTCTTGTGGCATTTGGTTCAATCGTCTTACACGCTTTCACGCAACTGCAAAATTACACCTACAGTAAGTCTGATTGTGTTTGGGGAATGTTTGTGTGGGATGATATTAACTCACAGTTTGCATCAGAGTGGACTCAGAATTGGCCACCAAGACGAAAACATCAGCATCCAGGCAAAACTTGTCAATCCAGCTATCCAGCTCTGTGGTGACATCAATGCCAGGGCTGGCAAAATAAATAAATAAATAAATCATACACAGCACTGTGCAATATTGTCATCCATTGGGTATTAAATCACATTATATTAAGATATGTATAAATTAATTGAGTATTAATAAAAACTAATATATGATTAGAAACACACACAAAAAAAATCAGAAAGCAGGAGCAGGACTGATGTCCAGACAAATTAGCCAGAATCTAATATCCAGTGGAGAAACAAAGCAGTGTGTGTGTGTTCTCTCAGTTTACCTGTCAACCAGCACTAGGTCGTCACGCAGCAGAGCACACTTTGCTTTAGGCCACATGACACACACCAGGCTGCCTGCATCCAGATCCTCATCTTGATGTAGCGCATGAGCCAGTTGGTTCACCGTCTGCCAACACACACATACAAAATAAAAACAAAATTTTTATTTCTACAGTTCTACAGGTGCAGTTTAGTACAATCACTTCCTTTTTCATTAATACCAAACACACTTTCTTAAAATTATGGTTATCATATATGAATAATATATGAAATATGTATACACACACACACACATACATTTACACACACACAGTTGCAGAGGTTCACTTGTCATGGTCCAATATCTTTGAACTGTTTTTTTTCTGGGGCAGAGTGACATGAGTGACAACTGCACCAAATGCTCGTTTTTGTCCCGTTAAAGCTGTATGTTTTTGGGAGGGTTTTCCGGAATTCAACACAGGGTCAGATTTATACAAACAGCAAACCTAAAATCTGGTTAAATGTCCCTTTGCATGTTGCACTTTGACCAGACACCTTAGGTAGCAATTAACAAGCTTCTAGTTGGATATTTGACCACTCTCCTAGAACTGGCAGAGTTACATTTAATGTGTTGGTTTTCTGGCATGGTTCTGCCTTAGAAGCACAATTCACATATTTGAGCTTAGGACTTTGGAAGGCCATTCCAAAAGCTTATTGTTAGCCTACTTTATTCATTCCAGTCACTGTTTGGAGTCACTGTCCTATTGGAACACCAACTTGGGTCAACCATCTAGCTCTCAGGTCATCAAATCTGGACCTTGAATCCAGGATGCAGTCCTAGATTTTGTTCTCACTAAAAGTTAAGTTAATATAATTGATTGGCCATGTGGTGTCTCGTCTAACAAGGATTACGTTACGATTAAGTTCAGGACAGGAAACTGAATTCAAGGTCCAGATTTGAAGACCTTGTCTAGCTGATAGTTTGAGGTTATATTCAATACATTTAGATATTAAATTCATAAATGGCATGAACAAAATCACAGGTGCTTGTGCATTTGACTGTAAGAAGCAGTCCAGATGACTTCCTCAGTCTTCCTCAGACCACAGGCCAGCTCATTGTTATGCTCCTCCTGAACGCAGGAGACCATGTGCAGCAGGCTGTACAAGCAGTGAATTAAAATCAGAGAAAAGCTGGATGCCTGGTTAATGCAAGATAACGCAAACAGAAGCAGCTTGGCAGAAATGACCCAAACAATTTGATAAGTTTGATACGATATATTTACACTTCTTTTCAGTATGACTTGCACTAGATGAACTAATTTTTTTCCGGATAATGCTGCTGACTACTGATCCAGTGCTTTGTTGAGGAAGCTGTATTTTTGGTACCAAAGTATATAAACACACAGCAGAGGCTAAAGTACCACAGTGGAGACGGCCATGCACCTATTGTGAAAATTTTCCTATTTAATTGAACAGGGGGTTAGAAACTCAAATGATATGTGGAAATAATGATAACAGGACATAGTGATAAGAGCCATTTGGTCTGTGTGAAATATGACCCCTCTGCCAAAGGGCATTTGTATTTAGCATTAGCCTGCAGTTCGTGCTGCCTTGCAAAGGGGAAATGGCTCCTCTTAGCTGCTGCAGGATACAGACGGAGCATATGTGTGATTTGCGAGAGTCAGAGTGAGGGTGATACTACAGGAGGCATAGAACTGGCAGAGGCATTAGAGACGCATTAGACGCACTCAGCTCATTATTACCTTTAGTACTTCTTACTTTTTTAATTTATCCCCTACCCTATTTATTGTTTAGTGTCATTTTTTCCTTTAGTTTAAGACTGTGTTCTGTGTTTTTTGTTACTTGTCATACGTGTTGCTCTCACCAAGACAAATTCCTTGTATGTGCAACATACTTGGTGAAATAAAGAGATTCTGATTCTGATTCTCTGTCCCAGATCCGCTGGAATGCACAGACAGTTGACAGCCAGAAGCCGTGTCCTATTGTGGCTGTGCTATGTTTAGATGTTGATCAGGATGAGGGCATGCCATCATAAGCTGGTGAAACCCTTGGACAAATCCCAGACACAAACTCAGAGGCCAAGTCAGCGCTCATAAGAAACTGTGAGAACGATCAAATGGCACTGGCTGGGTAAGAGAGAGTCAAATTCAGGTATTGTGGCAAATGCGTAGCAATAAGCACTGGAAGCATTCCACTGAGGTTAAGGTTTTCCAGTGGATATAGACACTACTCTCTTGCCCTATAATGTAATGGGGTGAAGTCATGAGACCGGGGCTTGGATGGCAAAACGTGTGGCTCTGACAACTGCTTGGGGTGAACCCCTGACTCATGTGGGACTATATATAGGCCAGTCAACTGACACAGCTAGAACACACGGGTCTATGTGCGTTTTATAGGAGCTGGCACTGGGCTAACAAATTAGCTATGGATAAAAGTCTTAATTTTTTGCTGTATTAGACTTTTTAAATAAATAAATAAATGCATTAAAGGAGAAACTGAATAAGAACTTACAAAATTGTGACAGCTGTGGCCTTAGTTATCAGGTGTTCTGTCCAATTGTGGAGGCTGTGATTACTGCTGTGTCCCAAACTGCCCACTACCATAATAAGCAGCAGGTATAAGTAGTGAGCAGCACATGGCAAATACTGCGAGGACTTGTTATAGGTGGCTGTAATTAAATGGTTGAATTCTCACAATTTTCAAATCGCAAATTCCTGCAGGAATTAGTCCCACATGAATCTGGTTGTTCACTATAAGCAGTTGTCACAGTTCTGAACTGAACTGCACTGTATTTGTCACACAATTGTATATGCAACCATCTAAATATGTTATGAGCAGTGTAAAAAAAGAGTGTTTGACGCAATTAAAACGTATAATCTACTTTAGGATTCAAGCTGAGCAACAAAACACCCAGTAAGGTCAGTAAAAGTTCTGAGAACAAAGAGCTTTGTGGGTGAAGATCCTTCCTACGCTAGCTGCTAAAGGAAAGAACCTCTGGCTGGACTTTGTTTAGTTGGTTTGTTTTATCTGGACAAACAAAATGCATGAAGTAAATGTAAAAATTAGAAAAACATAAATGTCAACTATACTGAGCAACCTGTCAAACGTATAAGGTTAGCTTTTAAAAGCTGACTGCCTTTCACAACTGTGATTTGAACAACTACCCAGAAATCATGGACTAGACTAAAACAAGCAGAAAAAAACTTCTACAGTAGCAATTAGAAATACTGCCTTTACATTACAATCCATTATTACAAAATTTACTCATAACTGATTGAATCACTTCAGCAAAATAAAAAAGGTTTTATATAGTAATGAAAAGGGGTTATTTAATTCATAACAATATTGGAACCATGCTTTAGTAATTTTAAAGGGCTCTTGATGGCTCTATATACAAGATTCCTTTCAAGCATTTAAACGATTCCTTGAGTTTCAATTGTATTGATGTTTCAATACCAAAAACAAAAAAAAAAACAAAAAAAACAATAGGATTGTTTTGGGTTACTGTCAATGTCTTTCACAGAAGTCCCTGTATCCAAAGGAAGAATATGAAACTCACCTTAACATTCTTCCTTTCCTCAGATCCCTCAGTAAGCAGGAACGCCTCATTGCCATCAGTCCCCTCCACTCGCAGGAAGCAGTTGGTGGTGTGGCCGATGCCCGAGGGCAAGACTTTGTCCCACAACATGGCGTTGATGACGGAGCTTTTGCCATTGCTAGTCCTGTGACACAAGAAATCGGGAGGTTTTACATACCAGACAAGTATCGAGGACCATGACGACATACTTTAAATTTCTGAAAAAGCTTCATAAAGATAATAGTAATTAAGAAAAAGAATACTAAAAATACAGACATTTAACACAAAGCTGAAGCAAAAACTGTCCAATGCAAGTTGATTTATTTGGGCATGGCTGCAGAAGGTAGAACACATCTTTGTATGGTACTCGCCATTTGAATAACTTTTTATAGATGTGTAATTAACAGTTGGCATGTGCAGGCACAGTACAGACTACATTATGCAATTTTTGTAACACCACACCCTAAACAATACAATCCATAAGCCCATAGTTTCCTCCCAGCCCTCTCCTTAGGCTGTAATATGCCTCAGCCTGTGTGTCCAAACCTACACTCTTTCTGAAATAAAAAGGAGGTTCTTCAAAAGTTTTTTAGTGAACCTTTAGTTTGGTTAGTAAAGGTTCTATATTAAGCCTCAAAGAACCATTCTCAGTTTTATTGCATTTGGCAGGTTCACTGCATGGGTTCATCCACCAGGACTGTACAGAACTGTATTCTGCTGAGCTACTAAAGGTTTCAGTTTTGAATACACCACACAGTCATCAGTACACGTATGGTGTTAATGTAATCACATACCTGCCGAAAAAGACCACTTTCATGTGTCTGCGGGACAGGACCTCGCCAATCCCTGCCACCTTGGACAGGTAACCCCGCACTTCTGACACCTGTTCCTCTGTAGTGACAGGATCCAGTTCCTCATTGCTGTAGGTCTCTGCCACAAAAACACAACACAGCCAACCACACTTAGGAAGAGTATCAACCCATAATACAAGGTGTAAAAGCTTTAGCGTTACTGACGGAACAATAAAAAAGCCTATACATCAGGACAAAACCACCATATAATTTGACGAAAAATTTCAGATTAAACATCTTATCACCGAATTCTTTATCTCTACAAAACTTGAATCTGGTCACGAAGTCAGTGTATTAAGAGCAGACGCAATGTCTCCATCTTATGAGTCAGTGTACAGAGACAGGGCTCCCTGCTCCTGCTCAGACAAGGGCTGACTAAGCCAGCCTCTGTCACTGCTTGATCCCCTAGGGAGACAAACGCTGCCTGTCTGTTACATAACTTAGCGGTGGCCTTGTTTTGATAGTATCACAGGCTTGGGAATGTTAACCAAGACTGACAGCTAGGCTAACAAGTGTGCTTCACATTCCTGAGCACATATTTACCAGTATTACTAGAACAGGATGGCTAATTTTGGCTGCATGTTATGGACAGCAGAAAAATTGTCCCAGACAAGATAACTGACCTCACTCTACACCCCCCCACACATCATGCTAGCCAGCACAGGCATCTGTTAGCTGATGTGACCGTTAGTAAAGTTAGCGTTCTCCTGCAAGTTTGTTCAAACGGTCCATTGATGCTGCATTATCAGCAGTTCCAAAGAAAGCAGTTGGCTTGGAGTCAGCACATGCTGGCGTTCACCCTCCCAGAACTGATAGCACCCCTCCAGGGCTCTTGTAATTGTATTCCTTAGAGCGTATAAAGTAGAACCTCACCTGTGGCCATTTTCTCTACCATGAAAGGTACAAACATGTGGACCCTATATGTGAAGGAAGCCAGGCAGATAAAGTTACAGCAGGCCTAGACCACTCACCTTCTAGAAAGGCAGAGCTCTCCTTGATGTACGCGCCAAGCTGCTCAAAGATGCCGTTGATTTTCTTCTTGGCAGTGACGAAGTGCTTGAGCGGAGAGGCGTTCACCTCAGCCATGAGTCGCTTATCCTTTTTGCCGATCGCACTGGTGTTGGGTCGGGGGAAAACCAGAGACATTGCACTTGAAGAAAAAGAGGGGAACAAAAATAAAAAAAAAAAGAGAGTAGTGAAAAAACTCTAATATCTAAGATCTGAGACGATACAGTTTTGCCATTCCTCACTTAGTCCAAACCAGCCATCTGGTCTAGCATTACATGCAAATATGTTTCATCTCAAAATATGCCGGGCCCCACTTTTCACAGATAAATCATTGTGAATAAGCAAATCTGCATTTTAGATTCCAACCAAGCATGACAGAACATGGTATTAGGAGTAATCCACTAAAAACAGCTTTGCTAAACCTAAATGGACCCACTCATTTTGCATACAGGCTGTGGTAGGGGTGGGCGATATGGTAAAAATATTATATCACAACATATAAACACATTTCCACAATGCACAATATTTTGATATGCAAACAAAATGCATCAGTAGCAACGTAGAGTGTAAAACACTGCTATTCAGATCATATACTCTCCCATACTGAGCACAGCGATTTATATTCAAAACCTGCAGCACTTTGTCTAATTAAACAGGCCTAATTACACTCTCTGTAATGAAATGTGGGTCAGCGGTTGGTCAGAGTTCTTTAAGCACTGATGATGTCTAGGATACGTATTGAAAATGTATTACGATACAATAATACATATCATATCGATGGCCACACAAGTTTATCAGTCACATTTTCAAGCCTATTATGTAGCCATTATAGCTTACAAAACTGACATAACTTGGTTTAACCAGACTTTTATATTTAGTCTTAATAATTACATGTAGCGTAGCGAAATACAGAAACAATATTGTAAACATTAACAAGAAATAACAAATAATACATTTTCCTGAGAATTTCAACTTTGTATTTGCTTATTATGTGTATGATTTAAGCTGTATTGACTAATCTAATCATATGACAGAGGTCATATATATATATATATATAAATAAAAAATATTGATGTGCGACAGCAATCCTGGCACAGATGACATTTCATTTAAGCAACTAGTTCGTATAGTGCCGAGCTCAGATTATGTGAAATGCTGCTTCTTCCAAAATGGTGGGGAAAAGTGCACGCTGCCCCCCTTTCTCATTGTTCTTGTTGAAAGGGCACATTTCCAGATGGGCTTTGTGTTTTAGTTGATGTTTTACTGGGACAGACAAACTGCTCTGGCTCCACTGGACTTTGCTTTAAACCTTAAAAATGTGAAGAAACTAATACGCTTGTGCAGAACTTGATGCAGAAACATGAGAATATGGTCCAACGTCACTGTGATCAAATCCTCAAAGCACACATTACATAGGTTTATAACACTCAGCTCTTCAACAGCCCCATTCATCGGCTGCACTTTGCATTCATCCTGCATATACAAAACATCCTCCGATATCATACAGAGCAATGTTTTGCCCTCTCAATATTGAATAATGACAACATTTACTGCTGCAGGAGTCAACTGAGGACGTGCAACTGAGCAGCTCCACTTTAACGCGTCCTGAAGCGTCCTGCGTGTAGGACGTGAGGTTGCCAGATATGCTGCAGACAGCAAAGCCCACCTGCCAGAGAAAGTGACCTTGAGTTGCACAGTCTGAAGCCAGACAACTGCAGAACACAGCCGGGCTGAGGTCCCTACAGGGCCGAGACAGCGGACCAGGGACGCCTTCTGACATTCAGGACTCAGCAGAGGTATCAGCAGAAATCTGTAAAAACAGCCCAACCCCTGGGTGCAGTCTGTAGATAAAGAGGTGGACTGACACTGAGCCAGGCAGTCTGTCAACACTGATGATTAGACGAGTTTTCACAGGCGACAACGTGACTGTAGCTGCATTTCTGTCGATATATTAATGATACAGTTCCCACCAAGGTGATCTGTCCATGTTTGACATTTAATAACACGTGTATGTTAGCTAGGGAATAACGTTACTGTAAGGTCGCTAAATCGCAGGGTTTCACTCTTACAAACGAAATACGACATATTAGCCACATCACGGTCTTACCTTCCAGTGTTTGCCCAACCTTTCAGTAAAAATATGAAATATGAAAAACCCCGCACTTCCAATGCCGCGATCTCGCCGTGACCGTTCACCTAATTCCCCGAGCAGCCCCGGGGCGCCTCGGTCAAACGGAACTCCAGCTCTGAGGGACGTGCCGCCCAGACGGACCGCATGTTAGCCTGACAGCTGGGTCAGCAGAGCCATGCTCAGAGCCCGGTGTCAATCTCACACAGCCTCGGCTCCAGCAGACACCAGCCTCGCTCTACACCCAGCACAGACTCAGTATCTCCCAATCCGACGACAGTCGTCCTGCTAGGGGCGACTGAAACAGTGATTTCCACCCCTACTAGCAGCCAGGTTGTGAGGGTCACGCCTCCTCCTCCTCCTCCTCCTCTTTCTTCTTCTCCTCCTCAACAGATGTAGTTCTAGCTACACCCTGCTCACCAGCTATTTAGCTAGCTAGCTATATTTATATTGTAAGCCATCGTTAATGTGGTTGGGACTGCAGTGTGCTCAGATTATGTAACCTGGCCGGAGTGTGAACGCCGGCCTTGGCACACTGTCGTGAGTGATTTAGCTAGCTAGCTAGCTAGCGCTACCTGCGCATCACCACAAGCATGTCCATGCATGGGTGTCCTGGCGTGTTTGCAAATGACATAAACCTGGAGTTGACGACTTTGTAAAAAGCTAGCTAGTGCTTATCTACGTTAGCTGATAACCTTACCCTAACCCTAAACAACTGCGCTGGCTAGCTAGCTAGCTATAGCTCGCTAAATCTGTTAGCATGCCAGCTAATGCGGGGGGACCTTTGACAGGTCGTCTAGCTAGAACACACGTGTGCGCTTAACTAGCTAAGTAGCTAACTAATTAGTTCAAGTCAATGGGAATCTATTTCCATTAAAATAGTGTAAAATAGTGCTATAATTAACGCTATGCTAGATACGTTGTGCTCAGCTGCTGTACATTAGTTAGTTAGCTAGCTAGCTAGCTAGCTAGCATTAGCGCTATACATGCAGTTGTGTCGCCAGCCAGCTAGCTCATTAGCTAGCTAGCAACTTACCAAGAAAGGCGGGGTGGTTATGACAAGTCTTCAAGCATGTTGGTTCCAGTGTCCTCGAATAAATTAGCTACGTTTGTCCTCCAAAGATTATCCGGGGAGATGTCGAAACGAAACCTTAGCCAGCTAAGTTAGCTAGCTTAGCTAGACCAGTTTGGTCAGCGCGCCAAGAAAGAAGGCGAGGAGTCAGGAAACAGCAACAGACAGCTGGCTAGCTAATTAGTTTAGTTAATTTTACTGCCTCGAATAACTCCAATAAATAGTTTGAAGAAAGATAGATAAGTACGTGAGAATTTGTATGGGTTGGTCTTGTACAGTGCATTAACCTCACATCATCGGACAGCGACACGGCTCTGAGGGTAGGAGGCAGCAAGGTCGCATCCCACTAAGCTTCCTTCCCTTCAGTTGCTCACTAGCCACCTACGCCCTTGTTTTCTGGATGTAATAGAGTGCAATACCCTAATGACTAGATATACAATTATTGTAGAGGGTTGTAAAGATATCATTGCTTCTTTTTTATGTAAAAAATGGACAATTAGACTGGGGCATCTCCCCAGACTAGTCACAAAACCATATATTATTCCCAATTCCCAAAATATTATTGATCATAAAAGCATGGGGTCGGTCATTAACCAGTATTTCATACTTTCATTAGCTAACATTTGTATCCATCACTATAAGTGTATCTTTTAAGTGTATCTGTTTAAATTAAATTAGTATTTTTTTATAGAGACCATAAACCAATACTCTTTATCCATCTATAGCTAGATCTTGGTGAACTTCAGAATTTGCTTCCTCTTCCCAAAGTAGCAGTTTAGTAAGTGGACACCCCCTGTAATTAATGCATTCAGCTCTTGAAGGTGCACCCATTGCTGACACAGATGTGCTGATGCACACACACACACAGCTTGTCGAGTTCCTGTAGAAGAGTACTGCCAATAGAATAGGACTCTCTGGAGCAGATGAGCTGTGGAGCAGTGGAACTGTGTTCTCTGGAATGATGGATGGTGCTCCATCCAATACTTTTGGGATGAGGTGGGGATGAGGTGGGGTGGTGATCATCCAACATCCTGACTTCACTAACACAATCAAATCCTCATAGCAATGCTCCACAATTCCAACAACAGGATAAACTCTTTATTTTAATACCTTTGATTTTGGAAGGAACAATGAATGAGCAGGTGTCCCCATACTTTTGTAAACATAGTGCATATATGAGCCTTTAACAGTTTATTAAATCAAATGTTAAACTTTGTCAGCACACTACTAGAGATGTTCAGTGACTGAAGCCATCTAGTGGTAAACCATATCACAGCACAAATGGCTTTGGTCCTAATGCAAACACTTTTAATCTGAATAAAAAAAAAATTAACATGAGCAAGTAGCATGGTATTAGTGCTAGTGAAAGTTTCATTTCAGTGTGTTTAACTGTAAAATTGCCAAGTCAATGTAAAAAATCTATAATATATATATCATGCAAATATTGCCATGCAGCTTCTTACTCAGAAAAAAAAAATCATAACCATAACCCCCCCCCCCCCCATTCATTTCAGTTGAGGGAGTCATTTTTACTAGTATGAAGTCAATTTGCACATTATGTAATTTCTGACAAGAGAAAAATGTAATGAAGAATTGGTGCATGTTTAAAGTACATATAGAAGAACAGTGCATTCTCGCATTTAAGAATTGAATTTGCAACAGTATTTTTATCATAAGAATGACAATAATGACAAATCAGTCCCCCCCAAATCTTTAATATTTCAATTTAAGTTTAAGCAGATTTTTTTTGTGAGAAAATTCAAAATAATTCAAGAATTTCCCATAAGACTGCATTACAGTGATCCTCTATCTGTTGAGTGAAGACAAATCAACGGTTCGAGCAGGTTTGATTAACTGACATATTTTGTTGATTTTAAATAAAAACAAATAAATAATAAATTCATAATTGTGGCATGTGCAAAAGTTTCCACACCCAACTAGATCAGAACTTTGTAGCTCCTTCTTTGGCAGAGATCACAGCTTGCTATACTATCCACCTTTGGCAGTGGAATATGAGAGAGGTGTGAGCAGCCCTCAAAACATAAATATAATATGAATGAATATACTAAAAGTTATGAGTCTGAGAGCGAATTATAATAATAACTGCTTTATTAGTTATCATTTCTCAAATTCCATTTAATCAATTTCATAGTTCCTTCTGACTTTATCATGTCAGTCCTAATTGTAAATTTCATTACCCATAAATAGATATTATTCAACTGAATGCTATTTTGACATAATTTGGCAAATTTAACAAAAAATAAAGACAATGAAACAGCCCAACTTAGTCAAAACAGTAACTTTTATTGACAAAAAGCATAAGAAAACATAAATCTATGCAATAAAAAAAACAAATGACATACAAAAGGATGACTTAAGGGAGCTCTGAAGAATAAAATACACATCAGCCCATCTCTAAACAGTAGCACCTTTTCCTGGGAAACATTATCAAGTAGAAAGTCTGATGAATGATTCTGTTGTTCAAGAAAAAAATTATTGAGCAACAATTCAGATCACTAAAACCTTTGGTGTGAATGCTCTGAAACTGGATTAATAAATAAAAGCATTTTTCCCCCAAAGAGGTACATACTGCATCTCCATCGACCGCATTCAAAGTAAGCCTGAGTTCAACAGTTGGCCTTCTAATTACAGTCATGTTAGAACAACATTACAAATTGACGTGGCATGTAAGGCACTGTCTCTATCAAATCTTTCAATGATTCTCAATGTAAAGGCAAAGTGATTGTCTCTCTGGTCCTGCTTAAACTCCCATACTGAATTCTCACCATCCTGTACTGTATGCCTAAACAGATGGCCTCTTTTTTCAACTCAAGGGTCCACAAATGAAACAGCGATGTATCTGGTGCCTTCTGTGGTTGGGAGGCCTTCGTGGTAGTGTGTTAAGCGGCCTGGGTGCATGAGGGCCCAGCCTTTCCTGGGGGCCCGTATGGAGCAGTTGTATCTGAGGAACCGGCAGCCTCCTCCCTGGACAAGAGAACGGATAAGACGGCATGAGAATCTGTCTCAGCTCAGATGAGCTGTTCAACATGGTGCTATCGCTGACCAATGATCACCCTGGCTGGCCATATTAGAGCCCCACCAATGAATAAGTCAACAAAAACATTTTTAATATCTGCAAAATTACTCTGAATTATCCTCATATTCTGCTGACCTCAGAAAACCAGTGATCTGATTTATAGCTTATAGGTCAGTGTAGCAAGGGAGTTGACAACACTGCACACCACACTACACCAATAAGAGTTTTTGGGGAAGAGACTGTTGTTCCTGACACTACATTCAGCTACCTGTGCACCATGATTCAGATGTGAGTCACTTTGGATAAGAGGATCAGTCAATAGTTGGCATAGCTGTAAATAATGCAATGATCCCCTGACCTGAGAAACTAAAAGCTATTTACACCCAAAGAAAATCACTACTTGTCTACTAGAATCTTTTAGACCAATTTTCTATGAAAGAAACAGACTAAAAATACTAGAAACCAACAAAACCACAAAGATTTAAAACAATATTTATATTACATAAAACCTTATGATTTTTAGGTATACATATATGACAATTTACTGTAGATCACCATCATAGTAGTGAAAAAGCAGCACTCTTTAGTTAACTAATTTCTGACCATACTGAATTATACGTGGTAATATTATCATATTGGTTGGGCCCCAATATACATTCACATTTTTCAGATTTCATATGATAAGCTTTTCTCTGTTTACACATCAGCACGTCAGTTTGAACTATGTGGCAAATTATGTCTTTATAAATATGAGCTGAATACAATGTACCATGTATTTTCATTCATGCACTGGTATCATTTACCGTATTAACCAATATAAACAGTTGCAAAGCTAAACAGGTAACCTGTATGTTTTGCTAATGCAAGATATGTAGCTAATGGACACACATCAAGTTACCCAGGTTTTAAGAACA
Source organism: Salminus brasiliensis (assembly GCF_030463535.1). NCBI lineage: Eukaryota > Metazoa > Chordata > Actinopteri > Characiformes > Bryconidae > Salminus > Salminus brasiliensis. The sequence goes on along the minus strand of NC_132883.1, from coordinate 37,758,695 downwards.
TTTGTTTTAGAAAGAGATGGAAGCAATGCAAGATCAAACATATGTTTTACATGGAAGCCATCTGAAGTCTACATGCAAAGAAATACATGTTAATTCTTGAATAAAGAAGCAGAGAAAATATGAGATTCCACCAACATGGAGAGAAGTGTGACAATTTCTAAAAACAAAGCAATGCCAGCGATGAAGCTAAACATACAACATTGCTTCTAGGTGGACTCAATATTATGTATCCGTTCTGTCAGAAAAATCTCATCGTACAATTAGGACACACAGTGTCATTGATGCAAAGCACCAAAATCTATTCATGTGAGAACTAATAGCCTTGTGAAAAATCTTCCATCTAAACATGTACAAATCTTCATCATCATACCTTCCTAATACTACAAGAATCCTGCACCTGTTTTAGGTTTACAATGTCAGACAATGCAGGTCAGTGGTGATAATCATAAATCGCAATATGGGCTTCCTTGATATTCATAAAAGGCTGCAATACGCAAGTGATTTTCACCAAAAAATTATGAATGAGCTTTTTTGGGGTGTGTGTATGTGTTATATTCATGTGATTTTCATGTTATGTTATATCATGTGGAGCTCTGTAAGCCACAAAGACTTTGTGACCAATTTTGGGATCAAAATTTTGGATTTGCTTTTCACGGTTACTTCTCCATACATCCAGAACTATGAAAGCTTTGTTCCCTGCTACTGTATTTGCTAATACGTCTGGTATACTTGCCAACACTAAACTTTATGTTCATCAAAGTGACCTTCCTGGTGACAAGTGGTCTTGCCTAAATTACTTAAAGTTTTACTGGTAAAAACTTTTTTTTTTACAGTGGAAAAGCTCTTAGTGGTTAAAATTGAAAAGGTTTAAGTGCCAACATCAAAACAAGGGCATAAAATGTGTAGGCTTGAGTATTATTTTTAAGGTAGTGCTTTTGTTAGCTGTCCATTCAGGTTTGCAATTTTCAAATAAATAAATAAATAAATAAATAAATAAATACATCTATTTATATATTTAATAAACAAACAAACAAACAAAGAAATAAATAAATGTATTTAGATATATTTATAGAAATTTATTTAAACCCTTTTTGACTTTGAAATATTGTGGTAAGAGAAGCAAACAAAAAAGGTCCAAGGCACAGAGGCTCTCACTCACCTGATAGTCTATTCCCACTTGATTGAGAGCAATATTTATAGTAAAAGTGGAGGCATCATGATGAGGCCTTAAAAAGGGCTGTTCATCGGGCTTATATCTAACTACAAACGCCAAATCAAACTGAGCCTGCGAAGAGAGAACAGACACAGAGAGGCAAAAGGCGTCATGCAGCATTCACAAACGAACAAAAAGAGAGCAGCCCACCCATCAGGCATTCTGCAAGAGTGAGGGTGAAGGGAGAAAAGAGGGGAAATAAGCTAGAAACCCCCCAATCCCCTCCCCCCCGCGTCGTTAGAGCTGCCACGGCGTCTTTGGACAGTTCTTCCACTGAAGCTCCACCTTTGAGCCGAGGACCCATTTACCTGATAGTCAATGTCTTTGCTGTTGAGAGCTATGTTAATAGTAAAAGTGGACGCATCGTGATGTGGGGTGAGCAAGGGCTGCTCGTCAGGTTTGTACCTCACTACAAAGTTGAGGTAGGAGGTACACTGATGAGAAAAGAGATGCAGGTAAGTCAAGTCTAATGCAAATGTATTCTTGAGGTATTTCATTACACACTACTGGATTAAAAACTACCAACCTCATTACAGTGACACTGATTCAAGTTGCTCATAAGAGAATTTATCGTGTAATAAATATTTTATTACACGATTATTATATATATATTCTGAATTATATTATATTATATTCAGAATATATTTATATACTGTAAATATTATGGTTATAACATATGCAACATATGGCAACATGGATATTTCACTCTATTTATTAAAAGTCCAGCCCAGTTTTATGATTCTCTTGGCCTAAAATACATAGTTCAAGGCTAGATCAAATAACTCAAATAATCAAATGTTTTGTCTATTAAAGCAGGAACATTACCACCATATTGTGCTGGACATTAGCTCTCCATCAGAAATGATGACCCCTGCTACAAATAATAGCCCTTATTCATAGAAAAGCACATATTTAAACAAACAGAATAACTGGCAAACAAACATAATGCTAATAAAATCATTTTAGCGCAGTTGACAAATCAGCTGGCAAGAAAATGTAGCCTAGCCTTACATTACTTACAAATTCAAATAACAAGCCCCAATTAAACTTCAAATATATATAATTTAACACATACAACTACTCAATTAAAACTCATTTTTTAAACTATTACACTCAAAAGAATTTTGATGAATAAGGGCCAATTTGCAATTTGCACATTAAAACATGCCATCAATATATTATGATTTGAAAACAGGATAAATAGTGTAATATGTAAGTAATATGTTATTAACTTAAAGAAAAAGAGGTTTAAGCTAAAAACAAGTTACAAAGTAAAGGGGGCCTTACCCTAGTGTAGTACCCAGGAAACATTTTCTCTGTGACAGGGGCAATAAATTCCAAGAGGAATTTCTGCCACTCTTTTTCAAAGTTAACCTGGTTCATGTGAATGTCAATCGTGGGAACGTTTTCGTAACCACCCTGGATCCTGGTGTCCTACAAGACAAAAATAAGAAACCATTTTCAAATAAAAAAATAAGATGTGGAATTGTTTTTGGTGAAGATAAACAGTGTGATTTACAGATACAATGGTATCTAGTCTACCATATATCAGTAGTAAGCTTTTGTCTCCAATGTCTCGTGACATCTGAAACAGTACTGAGCAATCTCATGTCATTATGATTCTGGCATCAGGACAAATGCACATTCAGGATGAATACTTACCACGTTTCCACCTCCGGACCATTGGCCAAAATTTTCCATTTCTTCCACAAGGTGTCTGCAGGCCACTTCAGTGAAAATTGGGAACCAGTATACATCAGGACACGGCTGTATGAAAATGTAAAATTAAAAATGTTACTCACTCGTCTTCACAAGAGTCTTTTCTAGTTTGTAAGGGGCCAAAATGGTTTGGTGTGGACAACAACTTGAAGCATACATTCTAAAAAGACTCGATTCAATCAATTTAGTAATCCAATAAAGCCAATACTCACATTTTCCACTATATTGTCTTTCAAAATTTTCGAATAATTTTCATGAATGTATCGCTCCTCCCAGTCCTGTTACAAAATAATTAAGTAAGAAGTCAACAAAGGAGAACGTAAAGCAAAACTGATGATTATGAATTTGGAACATCTGCAGTTTCTTCATACCACTGGGTTTTCGAAGATCTGCCAAAGATCATTGTGCAGGTGATCCATCTGGTAGTTGTCTGTATTTAGGACACGTCCGAATGTATGCATGTTTGTTACAAACATGAAAACACCCTTGAAGGGAAAAAAAAGAATTAGACAAACATTATGATGTACTTACTCTATTTGTATTCATTGTATTATTCATGTATTAAGTAGGTAAATAATAATAATAATAATAATAATAATAATAAATAATAAAAAATCCACATACCTGTTCTCGCACTTTGGAGCAGAAGGCCATATCTGGGTCAAGTGTCGCAGAATGGAAAAGGTCAGAAGCTTTCAGTTCACTCCTCAGAACGTCTGCTCTCAGCAGGTACACCTGAGATACATACGGGACGTTCCAGATCCCTCTGAAGAAAGAAGAACATGATCATTTCCATGCTAAACTTAACAAATTATGTTACAAATACAAGTACTGTATTTGTGTATGAACAGGGCCTGATATGTTTTGTGGGTAGATGCTGTATTCCTGTGGATTTCACAGCACAAAGTCAAATAATTTGGTAATGAACATGCAGGCCATTTTTTAGCCATATAACGTTAATGATCCTTCAGGCACAATATGATGCGATACATTCGCCCACAACTCCCCCGAATACGAGAACACTATGAAAGGAGAATGTGCTATGTCTTCCAATCCATGTTGACCTGAAACATGCTTTCAATTTAACATGTAAAACAATGACATTTCCAAGTGGTGTGCAGAAAAGAGTAAAGTAAATTCAAATGTCACTTACACTCTGCGTGCCTGAACAATGTCCACATAGTCCTCTGACCTGGCATAGTACCCATCTGCACTCAGGGCTCCCCAGAAATTAGTCCACAGCCGGCCAGGCTTAATCATCATTGGTGCTACGAAAGGCCTGTGTGGAGAGTGGAATGAGGACAGTAATTAGCAACAAGAACTGGCACCAGTTTTATTACTTGAGTCTATAAAGAATAGATGTGTGCTGCACCCCAGCTGTTGCCCGAGTAGCTATTTCTTTCCATTAGCCACCATTAGACACAAAAAACAGAAAAGGTCTCGCTTACTTATTTAACTCAATTAGAATCTTAAGAGTGTCTTCATTCTTCAAGACTACTTCCACGTCCACGCTGAAGAAGTATTCACAGTCAATGTCATCTCGACACATATCACTGCAAGTAAAAAAAACAAAAAAAACAAAAGAAAATGACCTTCATGTTCTGAGCCAAGTACGCAGAAGGGCAATGGTCAAGCTGAGACAATGACCAGTAAAGCAAAGGCATAGAAACTGGATATGTTGGAAGTAAATTTTTGTCATGAAAATGAGCAACATTTAAAACTCACAAGCCAATATTGCGCGAGGTTATTACATCGACCCCCTCGTCTGGACCAATCAGCTTCACAGTCTTGTAGTCAGCTTCATGATTTTCGAGAAATGAACGGATGTGCTGGTCATGGTGTGGCTCCTGAAAAGCATATTGCATTATTATATGTTAGTACATTTGTATACATGATCTGAACAGTGCAACGTTAAAACCTAAACAGACTCTTAACTAACTGCCACTACTCATATTACCACTAGTACCCATCATTACTCTCATTACTCTGACCATCACTGCTATGACTACACCTAAGCAGTACAACAGTATAGATGTCAATAGATGTATTTTGTCATCTTTTGTCATCAAAAGAAAAGTCTTATGTAGTTGTACAGTGACTTTTTATCAATAATTTATAAGTAAGTTTTGACCAGAGGAAGATGATTCCCCCCTTGTGAGTCTTGGTTCCTCCCAAGGTTTCTTTCTCCAGCTCTGAGGGAGTTTTTTCTTGCATTGGAGTTTTTTCTTGCATTTTTTCTTGCATTCTTTTTCATGTCTTTTTATGTTACTGATTTTTTTAAATTTACTAATTACTGATTGTGTAAAGCTGCTTTGTGACAACAACAGTTGTAAAAAGCGCTATACAAATAAATTTGAATTGATTTGATTTGATACAATGCATTAAAAGGACACTAATAAGACCGTTATGTGGGCCGGCTATACAGACTATACACAAGGAGGTTGAAATGAAAATGTTGGGAAAGCTCATGATCATCATGGGCAATCACTTCCATTCACTCCACCAGGCAATCAATGCACAGCTTAGCACTTCGCATTGTCTGGCATTTTCTTCAGTGTTCTGTTACACAATGGGCCTTGTTTATTAAAGTTCTGTAAATACAGTGCATAGAAAGACTGACATACAAACTGCTTACATTTAATTTAATTTATACAGCCTCAAAATAAGTGAAGCTGCAAGGGTCGTTTTTGAATCAGATTTAGTGAACGGAAACAAGCACCCGGACACACTCATTAATTCTCATTAATAGGCTTGTGTATTGGTAAGAACCTGGCCATAATACATGTATAACGATACAGAGGACATTATTCAATATATTGTAATATTCTGGAATAGATGATATGTTGTTAGCATTTTAATAAAATCTTATTAAAAGTTTCCTTTTTTGCAATCGGAACAGTAGCATCTGAAGACAGAGTACAAAACTGCTATCTAGGGGTCTGGGTTTAAACACAACACAAAATGAACCACTGTCTGCTGCCAGTCTTCACATGTAAACCATTGATTAAAAATCAATACCGCATTTTTGAGAATCAATACAGTATTGCGATACTTCGATATATCAATATATCAATATTTTATTTCAACCCTTTCTCATTAACAATCTTCCCACCTAGACTATAACATAATTTCCTTTAACATAAATTCCATAAAAGCTACCCATGAGCAATGTTTTTCTTTTTATTTAATACATATATTGTTTAATGAAGAATAGAAAGTATTAAAAAGTGTAGGGATAGCTCTATGCCAATCAAATGATGCTGAAAATCTCAATTCTCAATATGGATCAGCATGTGAAAACAGGCACATGCAAATAACTAAGAACAGTGTCCAATAAGCCTTTATGCAAGTAAAATATGGACCGTGGACTGATCTAGAAAAACATTAACTGACAAGTCAGAACTCTTTTTGTTACTCATTGTCATATTTAACTTTTTTTTTCTTCAAAGCAAGAAGCTTATTGGAGATGTTTTTAACAATACCTGATTGTAAATGAAGAGTTTGAGGCGGTTTTTGGGGTACTTGAGATTAAGCAGGCGCTCAAAGAACACTGATACGAAGGGAGTGGGCTGCTGAATGAAGATACCAATGACCACCACTGGATACTCGCTTTCCTGCAGGTCACACATTGAGAGACACACAATCAGACTGTGAAGTTCCACAGATTAGTACATTAGCTGTAAATATTCAGCTGAATCTCAACATGAACCTTTCCTTAAACATTTGCTGCAGCTGTACAACACAGTAATCCAACAGTGCACAGACCTGCACATAAACACACTGTCCTTGCTTCTATTTAGCAACAGCCAATTTAGATGCAAACTTCGTCCAAGAAGAAGAAGCCTAAACGGGTGTCATTATGCATGAAAAGTGACCTACCTTGAGGGCTGAAAGTGGCCGCAAACCTTCGCTGCAAACTGTACAGCCGGTCTCGAATGTCCACACGTTTGGGATATAGTTCCCAAGGTAATTTATCTGAAGCTACAGAACAGCACACAATGGTATTTATGAACGCGACACTTCACAAAGGCAGTTAGCCTTCACATTCATAGGAAGAGTAAAAGGAAATAAATAGCTGTCTACCTTTGTGGGCCCATTGCCATGCACGATAACAGGCAGGGTGTCATACAACACGTTTCTGGCCCGCACCCTTCCGTCCTCAAACTTTAACACCACTTCATCTGCTCATAAACAACAAAAAAAACATGCAATTCATATTTTAAGTCCGCTTTGAGATGTTATCTAGATGTTATGTGTTGGAATCTTTTTGTTAAATGACCTAGAAACTCATTCTTTCCTCTGGGACAGAGAGAGAAAGACCCTTTGTACCGCACTATTCCCTCCTCACTTCATGCAGCTACCTTTTTAAAAGAAAAAAAAAAAGATCTGAACACAGACCCCCTTTATGTGCCTGGAAACCCCATATGAATGTGACCCGAGTATCATTTATCTACTTCCAGCAAACGAATGAAAAGAACAGAGAAGTGCAAATGATTCACTTTTGAAGTTTCAATATTTATAGAGTCTTATTTGACCTTCTGGCAATAGTCATTCGACTGTGATTGCAAAGAAACATGCTGGCTTCTCAGGATGCTGGCTTCTCAGGATATTGGCTTCTTACTAGTTACCAGAATTCAAAAAGCCTCAGCAGGCGGAAGAGCCTTTTTTTATAAAGCCCCCCAAACTCCAGAATAACCTTCCAAATAATCTTCAAGTATTGGCTGAAAATTCCTCTGTTTAGTTTAGCTTTCGGTAATTAAAGTTTTTCTTTAGGTAAAGGTTCAAGATTCAAGGTGCAGATCCAGGGGTTCATGGACACATGGAATTGTGGTAAACGGAGATGTTGATGCTGTCGCCCCGTCAGTTGAATGAAGTTTGTGGACGGTTTAGCGGACGAATGCCAGTGTTTCAGTGTTTCCCATGTCTGTGTTACCTTCTGGCTCTTTCCTTTTAATTAGACTGTTAAAGTCAGATCAGTCATTATCATTACTTTAACTGCTCTTACCATTTTAATATATTTATATTAGTTATATTATTTCATTATATTATATAATATATATATATATATATATATATATATATATATATATATATATATATATATATATTATATTAGTACACCAGAGCAAAAGAAAAGTGTGGTTGTACGGTGACTTTTTATCAATAATTTATAAGTAGACCAGAGGAGGATGATGATTCCCCCCTTGTGAGTCTTTGTTCCTCCCAAGGTTTCTTGCTCCAGCTCTAAGGGAGTTTTTCCTTGCCACTGTCCCTTTTGCTTGCTCAGCGGGGGTCGTGTTTTATGTTTCTTTTTAATCTCTTGCCCTATTACTGGATTTCTTTAAAGCTGCTTTGCAACAATGCCAGTCGTAAAAATCGCAATAAAAATGAACTTGAATCAAATTGAATTGTTTTACACTTCTGGCGGACCAAACACCCTACTTACAAACCTACTTGCAAAGTCTATATGCCACTCTTCTTGTGATGCTGTGGTTATTAGGCTACGTGACAATGTAATAATCTACTCAGAAAAGTCATTACAACTTTCTTAAGACCTTATTTCTAAAACTGCCTGTAAGAATATTCTTAAGAACTTTCTTGAAGATCCTCAGTGGGTCTTTGTCTTTAAAAAGCCTGAAGAATCTACACACTGTTTATAAAACACAGTCGTGTTTGTGTGAGAGAGCTTAGCTTTCTTTTGTCATCTAACAGAGGTAGCACCTTCCACCACCTGAGTAAAGTGTGAAAAGTGGCAGCTCCCAGCTCCCTCAGCTGGCCTACGTGTGCACAGGCACATCTTACAGTTGACTCTAACATTCCAGCCCCCGAGGCAAGAAGAAAAGTCAGGGAAAAAAAAGAAAAACGAGGCCTCACAGTCTTCTGGCCCAAAGCCAGCACTATAGCTTGCGCCCACGCAGGGAAGCTACTCCTGTGCATGTGGTGTAGAAGATGCCAGGGTCCATACGAGAGTAATCATCAATTCAGCTCTCCACCTTTCCATCAAAGACATACTAGAGCTAAAGCCTCATTAAGAGGTAAGTTTGAAGAGAGCAGGAAGTTGTTGGGTTTTTTTTTTTCTTCAGGACCTCTCGACAGGGAGTGTTATAGAAAAGACACTGATGCAGCACTTTGGGTTCTCAGATGAAAAAGAAAAAAAGAAGCTGTTTACTGGTTTAGAAAGCTGATGCCAGTCATTTAGATTCTCCTAAACGATTCCTATAAAAGCTCAGTCAAGTAGGCCCCTGAGGTTCCTCAGTAAAAATCCAGCGAGAATGCAAAATGACACACTCACCGAGAGCTCCGTGGAGGTTCTGGAACAATCTGCACTTGCTGTCCAGGGTTATATTTATAGATTTCTGTGGAGAAAATGACAGGGAGAGAAGTTCACAACACTACACCAATGCCTCATTAAAACTGGACAAAAAATGTCAACATTTTCATATAACTGACAAACCAAGTGCCGCTGCACCTCAGCACTGGTAATAAACTCATAGGATCGTGAATAAGTACTTACACGTTTCGCTGGGTTGATGTATAATTTGGTATAAAACAGCTGGTCACTGTCTTTATCTTCACCTGCCCAATCTGAGACCATCTCTTTAAGATTAGGGACATAGCCAATGAAGCCTGGATACAGAAAAGGAAAAGCCACTTTAAGAGACCCAGAGAAGAAACAATAGTCTCTTGAAGCAGAACCTAATGACCTTGTCTTACGATTTCCGTTCTCTGCTGTGTTCATCATCGAACATCTGATTTAATCATTATCTATAAAACATGGAGGAAACCGATGTCTAAGTTGACACAGGCAGAGCAATAACAACAGAAAATGGTGGGCAGGCTGTTTTACAGCTGTTAGCTCCTTACATCAGCTCTAAACCATGCTGCAAAATCACAGTTGTTCCGGGTTTTATGAAAAAGAGGGCAGCTTCAGACTTGTTATAGGATGTTCACTGCATGTGATTTACAGCAGAGAAAAGATATCACAACTAGTTCAAGAGATTTACCATGTTCTTTAAATGTGAACACTGGTCTGAAGCAACCTGAAAGCATTCATTGTCTTGTTTGTTTTTTGTGTACACTCAGCAAGGTCTTCATTAGGAACAGCTGTACACCAATTACTATACACAGCCAACTGTGTAGCAGCAGTGCAATGCATACAACCATGCAGATACGGACCAACACCCTCAGGTCATGTTCACATCAACCATCATAACGAGATTCAAGTGCGATCTCAGTGATTCTGAGTGCGGCATGATTGTCGATTGTTGGAGCATTTCTATAACTGCTCATCTCCCGGGATTTTCAGCTTAACATTCAGTGTTCAAACCAAGCAGATAGGGTAAGATCACGTCAGGCTCCACTACTGTCAGCCAATGACAGAAAGCTGAGGCAGCAGTGGACACAGGCTCGAACAACTGAGGCTGTTTTGGGAGCAAAAGGAGGTCCTACCCAGTGTAAGTATTAGTATTAGTGTTCAATGAGTGCGTTCCCCTACACACTGAAAATGTTCGCCTGTGTGCATGCAAAACTGGGCAATACAAATAAACGGCAATAAACTAACAAGCTCATGGCTACCAAACCATTAAGAGGATTCACTGGGATCAGCCCACCATTACTGACACCAAACCTAACAATCTAACCATGATCACTGTGTCAATAATGAGATAAGCACATGCCTCCAGCCCCAAGGAACCTTTTCCCCTCTCTGACGTGTGGGTGCTTGTCCTCCAGATGACGGTCAGGCCAAATTAGGGTCTCGGCTGAGAAGACCACCTTGTGTTTAGCCTGCTGGAACTTCTTTAGCAGCTCTTTCGGACCCGAGGAGAACACCACATCATAGCTGCGGACAAACCAATGGGATTTTTTATTTAGCTTTACAAGATGTAAAGACATATTCAGTAAAGGCTGTAGCTTAAGCTACACTTGACAACATAACAGAAATGGCCCCAAATGACTATTACATTATCAAACAACCAAGAGAGCAGCAGTATGTTGAGTAAACCAGTGGGTAGTAGGGAGTAGATACCTGTCAACAAAGAGAATGATCTTGTCCTCCTCCTTTATGTCAGCCAGGGCTGATTTCAGCAGGCGCACTTTCTGTCCACCTGCGGGTGCTGACATATAATCCCCGCCGTTCCATTTCTCACCCCTGCCAAGAATCTGCAAAATGGGAAAAAAGGAGACACCTGATCATAGACTTCACATAGTTCAAATTTAACATCACGGCAGGTTTTAATACCTTGACTAAGCTGCAGAAATGTTTAACACAGTTGGGACCATTTCCATACCTTGACTGTGTAATTAAAGTGCCGTGCAGATCTCATGAAGCGTATGAATCCATCCGTTTCCTTTGTAGCTACAGTCAGCACAAGGAGCTTTTCTGCAAGGAAAGGGGGAGGAACAGCACGAAAGGTACATTAGCACAAGATGATGTTCATACTGGGGGTTACTTTAAAAAGCATTTTGTCTTCTGTTATTCGGTGGCTTTCTTCAAGCACTGCAGCAATGTTATAAAACTGCAGTGTGCTTCCAAAAAGTGCCATGTGTGAGCTATGAGGCGGAAGAGCAGCAGTGATTAGGAAGAGCTCCACCGTCCCATCCTGGGATGAAACTCTGGGTTACACACTGAGCCCTCCAGCCTACGTGCTTTACAGACCGTGCATAATGGGGACACCACACATCTCCCACTTTTTTTTTCTTCCCTTTTCCACCAGGATCTGGACCAGATTCCTTCAGGAAAAAGACGCATTAACAGCTAGACTGCCTGGCACAAATAAACTATTAGCTAAACACCCTAATAATTAAGTGGCTAGTGGAAAAGCAGCTGCGATCGCTGGACGGTTTGCATTAGCCTGATGTTTTGTAACTTTTTTCAGTCGTATGTGTTTAAAGGGAAACGACACCGAGAAGGAAAGCGGATCTTAGTAGCTACAGTGTGAAAAACACTAGTCAGCGTTCAGCTCCCACTTCATGAGGACGAGAAAGAGCTGTGAGAGAAAGCAGAAAGTCAAAGATCTGCCTCAGACATGTCTGCTAATGGGACATGGTGTTTACATCAAGACGAAAAGTCGACGAAAGAACAGCCGAGATACTGAAGTTAGGCAGAAAACCAGTGTTTTGCCACAAATGAGACTGAATTAAGACTGAAAACAGCAGCAATCTGCAATATCTAGCTTAATATCAGATGCTCTTTCTGTATCAAGACGAAAAAAAGCGGAATACTTAAATATAATTAAATATTATAATTAATTTTATTTTATTTATTAATTATAATTAATACTTAAAAGTAATAAATAAATGCTTGAATATAGCAGAAAGCCTGTATTTGAAGTATTTTAAGTATCGCAGTTAATGATGCACTCGCCGTTCAACGTTAGCTAACGCTATCAAGGCGAAAACGGAAGGTGCCAGCTAAAAATGCCCTCACATTTCACCACATATACTTCATAGCATAAATATATTAAATATAAGCTTAATTTACACGCCGCATATGTTCTAGTTTCATCATTTCTGTCTAATTTTTCGCAAACATGAGAACTGGAGCTCTAGCTCCGTTAGCGCGTGTGCAGCGCCTCGCTGAACGCTGCACATCGGCATGCAGGCTCCACGTCAGCGGCCTGGAGACGGTCGGCACACCGTCCCCCAGCCTTTCGCTCTTCAGACCGACACGACGGCAGGTTAAGCTCCTAGCCTCATAACAGCGCACATTTCAGCCTAAATCGGCAGCACCGTGTGCGTCTAGTTCTGCGTAATGATCCGTGTATCTGAGTAAATCCTCTCCTACCTTCAGGAAGGGGTCCCTTCGGCTCACAGTGTAGCGGGGAAAATGCAGTGAGACCCAAAAGCCCAAACACAAGAGTCAGCGATTCAGCCCTCATCTTGAGTCGCACAGCTCTCCGCTGCTCGGCCAGAAAAAGGTGTACGTGCAGAGAGATGGAGGCCTTTAGAGTAAAAGTTAGCCGAAGTTATTTATATGTACACAGCCCCTCTATAACACAGCCTGCCCAGCCTTCCTCCTCTTCCCACCCTGCGACTGCCCAGTTCAACAGCTAGCCCCCACCGACGCCCGTGAGGATGACTGGCTGGCCGCAGGGAACTGCACGAAGAGGAAGCACAGCGGCTTCAGGTGTTTTTTAAGACGAATAGTCCAATATTAATATTAATAAATCAGTGTGATCTAAGTCTGTAATAAGGGGCGATGTGTCTAGTTACAGATCCATGATAATAAAATGTTTACTGTGCAATTTTACAGGTTTTAAAGAAAAAATATTATATTTACTTCCAAATTAAATAAACTTACTATTTTTACTTAGTTTATAACATATTGAAATCTACATGATCATAAAGGGTAAATAAAAAAAAAAGCCAGTAACCTGCTTAAAAAGGCCTGGCCAGCTTAAACTGGTCATGTTGGTTAAACTGGTTGCACTGATTGAAGGTTTTTGACTGATTTTGTTTAGGTTTGATGGTTTAGCTTGTCTATTAGTTAGTCAACCAGTATGCCCATGACCATGCCAGTCAGCATGACCAGCTTGATCACACTGGTCTACTTGCATGACCAGCGTGACCAGCTTGTCAAACTATTCAACCAGTATGCCCATCTTGATGACCGATAGCTAAGCTGGCAAATCTTATAGTAGAGTGTGGTATTTCAGCAGAGTATTACTATAATAAGCCACTCTAAACCTTTCTACCGGACCTCAAATGCTGAGCTAGATTTGCAATGAATTACTAGTAAATCACATTACATTCATCATATCTAAAACTATATATATATATATATATATATATATATATATATATATATATATATATATATATACACATATATATATACACACATACACATATATATACACACATACACATATATATATACACATACACATATATATATAGTTTTAGATATGATGAATGTAATGTGATTACCATGTTTACATGTATGACAACAAGGGTTTCCTCCTTGCACACATCCTATTTTCTTTTTGATGGTAGATGCTGTACTTTGACTGTAGCAAGAGCTACACAAGTTTTTTTTTTACACATTTTTTACACATCTTGTGATCTGCTCTTGGGCTGAACCTGCTAGGACAGCCTGACCTGGTGCACATTTAAAGGTTACAGTTGTTTGCAATCAGCAAACGTTTGCAGTTGTTTCACTTGTAAATTATTTTGCAGTCAGCCGAATGGATGATTGCTAATTGTTCTGAGATCTCCAGATTCACATGCATCTACAACCTTCTTCCTAAAGGCCTCAGAGAGCTCTTTGGATCTCACCCATGGTGAGTCTAACCATGTGCTAATCATCTGAAGCTGATGTGCTGGATCTGATTTTAATTGTAGGCAATTTCAGTAGTAATAAATAAAAGTTTTCCTCATAATAAAAACATATTTCTGTTATTTTTACTTACATTTGACAAACATACAAGACATTTCTTCAGTTATATGTGTTTAGTTATATAACCTCCATTACTCAATGTAGCCAACATAAAGCCAATTTTAATATCTATATATTAAAATTACATTTTTATGTAAAAGGGGTTTGTTTTTGTTTCTATTTTTAAGTTTCAGTTTTCAGCATTATTCTTAAGTGTAATTAAAAATATGAATTAATGAATTAAAATGAATTCAAACCCTGCCACCACAACACACCGCCAAAACAGTGAGTTAGAAAGTTAGGAAGTTAGGAAATTGACTGATTTACTGTAATATACTTGCTTTTTGCACTATAATAAGCTTTGTATACACGACGCTATTTAGTTTAGTTTTTTTAATGTGAGAAAATCCATTTTTAATATCTATTTTTAAGTGCTAAAGTGCTAAAACCTGTTTGGAAACACAAGAGGGAGCATGACCAAGGCAGGTTGCGAGCGAGATTAGGTGTCGTGAAGCTGGTAGGTTAGCTCATACGTCAAAGAGAGCCGCTGATCCCGGGTCAGCGCTCGCGTAAAGTCCTGAAATGAAAGTCCTTAGAGCAGAGAAGTCCGCTTACAGACCAGGAAGCACCAGAGAGGGCTGATCTCAGACCAGCTGGCTGAGGGCGCTCCTCAGCGTCAGCCGTTACCAACCACGACACTTCCGTCTACCAACCGACCTGATGTGGAACAACATCTACAAACCAGAAATGTCAAGCTGGGCTGGGAGCTGCTGAGCTGGCCGACCGGCGTCTGACATGGAGCATTCGTTGGTTCACAGCTGAAGGAAGAAGGATAATGCCCGAGAAGCATTTGGCTAAAGCCGCAGTATATGATATTTCATGGACAGCGTCGTTTATAGGCTCCGTTAGCAGCTCGCTAGGCTAGCCAGTGCTAACTGCCCAAGAGATGGCCAAGCCAGTCAGCTGACTGACGAGCTTGCTAACCAGCTAGCTAGCAAAAGTTAAGGAGCGAGAAGTAGAAGCAGTGTGTATAGTGAATATTATAATTGTGTATAATAATTGTGTATAATAATTGTGTGTAATTGGTGCAGAGCGTGTTTAAGAACACACGAAGGAAGCACTGAGCTGGTTGGGACATGTGGGATATGGCATGTTGGGTGAGGTAGTTGCTAAAACTGACTCCTCCCTCGCCTAATCTGTAGCTACTATCTTCTCAGGATGACATGGAGAAATGTCATGGTTCTGCCAGCTATTGCTGTTATTTGTGTGTTGACAGGTTGTTCAGTTAGGGGTTGAAGAAGTAACTGCTAGTATTAATACTTCTACCCAAAAGTGGCACGCCAGGTTGGTCAGGAAATCGTTTGATGACCCTTTGATATCTCACTGTTTTATTGCTTGGTTTATTCCTGAAGAAAGCAGAAATCATTCGGTGGTCAAAGGGCATCAAGGACCAATCAGAAGCTATGTGGCTCCAGCAGAGGTTAAAGGGTCTCCCTAGTTTGCTTTCAAGCAGCTGGGCCCGCCGTATGCTGGTTGGGCTGCTCCTCTTTCTCATTTTCTACTGGTATCTGAGCTCCGACGGGATCCTGAAGCTTCTGAGCTTCTCCGGTGAAACTGGAGGAGCTGCCGGACTCTGCCTCCAGACTGATGTCAACAGATGGACGGCACTTGTTGACCGCGGAGAAGGCATCATTAACACACCCCAGACGAAAGAGTCTGTACCGTTTGTGACGGGTAACGGACACTTCTTGGTCGACGTGGATTCAAATAAACTCTGGGTGACCTCGTCCTTGCAGCCAGGTTCAGCACCTGTTCACCAGTCAGAGTTTTCTCCTATAGTAAGATGGCAGGTCGCTGGGAAGCGCTCTGAGGCCCAGGCCAAGATGCTGTGGTACCGGAAAGGCTCCGTGCTGTCCTCCCGGTGCATCCTTATGGGCAGCTCCCAGTCTTCTCGGGACTGTGTCATTATCCGGGAGGAATACATAGCCCATCGTAGCAGGCCTAATGTCTACATTCAGAGGGTTCATATAAGCAACCCGACAGACAAATCAGCTTCTGTTGAGGTGTCTATGGAGTCGCCCAATTTCCGGAGTGTTGCCGAGAAAATGGAAGACAAGGAGTTCATGCTGTCCTCTGGGAAAGTTCTCACTGAAAGAAAGGACATAGTGTTGGTAACCGTGGCCTCAAAAAGACTGAGCATGCGGTTCCAAATCCCTGCAAAGTCTGAGCACACTGAAAATGTAGTGAGTGTGATCCACACTTCAGAGCCCATCGAGCCCTCCAAGGTGGACGAGACTTTCAGCAAGCTTCGAGAAGCTGTCAAGAGAGAGATGGTGGAGGTGCTGCGAGCCAACGTGGATGATCTGGTGCAAGAGCATCAGCAGGCGTGGATGGATCTTTTCATATCTGGCAAGTCCACTAAACACTAAGAAGGACACAATTAATGTTAATGCTTATTTCCAGTATTTAGTCTGAGGGAAAGGGGGGGGGGCAAATGTAATCAATTTCTCTTTTAACTGATCATAGAACAAGAATGGAAAGGTTTGCTTCTTTAGTTTTCCACTGGAGATACGAGGCTAATGTAGTTAATTAGTAATTGAAGCCTCTACCCCACCGGTTAGCATAGTGCAAACTGCATGACTTTCCTCAAGTCATGAGTTGGTAAGTCATCTCTGCACTCTGTAGTGTACTAATGTGTCATTTTTCCTACACGTCTATTGTGTCAGGAATACTCATATACACATTTTGGACCAATTCTGGACAATTTAACACACACGTAATGTAACTCCAAAATATGGAATTGATGTTCTTTTTAAATTCTGTTTCTATATTTGTCTAACAATTTACTATATTGCCCTCAAATTCAGTTTGTTGGTTAAAAAATGGAGGACATATTCACTGTGTCTTAACTAGGGATGCACCAGTACCACTTTTTCTTTTCCGATACTGATACTAGATTTCCAAGTATCTGCCGATAATGAGTATTGAGACCAACTCTGACTTGAATACTCGATAGACGGCTATAAATCCTGAGATTTAGAGTATTCCACTTTTTATAGGTTGTACTTTTTTATATCTTATCCCAAATAAGATTAAAAGAACATAATTTACTGGTTGAAACTGCACAAACACTAGTCTAAACCAAACATGTCTCTGAGAACTCTCATTCTCTTACTAAATGTGTTTAATTTTAGTAATCTCCTTTTAGAATTACAGTACTTTTTTATATCTGTTTTTTGATTCTGTATGACATCATTACTAAAATGTACTACATTTTAACGTTCAGCATGGCTGCTATTACTGTTTAGCTAGGCAGTGTAGTCTAAGTATAAAAGAAAGTTTGCGATTCTCTTTCAACGTAATGTGGTTTGAGATGTGTTTGATGATCCAGGCATGCAGTTTACCCATTGCTAATTACTGTACAAAAGCTGTATCATACAGTATCATACAGTAGCCTCTAGTGCTAAAGTAGTAGTCTTTAGACACCCAGTGTGTCTTGGATGAGCTAAATTAAGGGCAAAGATAAATAGTGAAAATATAAACTTTTGTTTGAACAATTATCTGTCACTTTTATATCTAATTCACTAAAGTCAAAGCAGACATGAAGGTAAAGCAAATGAGGGGAAGCATATTCAATAATAGGAAGATGTTTTTGAGGCGGGCAAGTGCTACTACACATTAACCAGATTATGTGACCTCAATAATTTTGTCTTCTAAATAATAGGATGAATCATGCTTGATAGGACTAGAACAATGAACTAACAAGATCTATCAAGAACTATTAAAAGCTAGATATATACACATCATATGATCTCTACTGTGGGTCAAAACCGCAATTTACAGCTAAGCATCTTGGAACAAATTTCACAACTGTGATTTTTACCCACTGTGGGACTAATAAAAGTTTATTTTGTCTCTTATCTAATAAATCTAAATTTGGTTCAACTTCAGTCACGTGAGCAGAGAAAATAGTGTGTTTTTATTTTTTAACAGTTGACTGAATGTCTCTTCCCAACTTTTTTTAAGTCTTGGTAGTGGGGAGACTTATTTGAATTTAAAAGCATGTGCTAAATTCTGTAGTACAGGTCTTAAGTCAGGTTTAGGAATTTGCTACTGTTCAGGGCTGGGTTTCCCAAGAGCATCTTAGCACAAAAAATATTCTTAAGAGCATCACAGTGAACACGCTCTCTACCTGTTAAGATGACGCTTAACACTAAGGGCATTTTTACACACATAGTTTGTTTACTCTGGTCTAAGTAAGTAAACTTGGAGTGGTTTCCACTTGGTTTGATTACATTTAAGCGCAAAATGCTTATTGGCCAGACCTGTTTTGGGTGGGAACAAGAAGGTAAAATACTGGAAGAAGGTCCTGTTTTCTGGACTAGTGCATTTTTCTAGTCACGTTCTCACCACTGTTTTTTGTTAGCAGATCAAAGATATTTCATTCAGTATTTTGAAAAAAAAAAGTAATTTATCTTGTCTTTTAGGTGTGGAGATCAGAAAAATCACAGATGCCCACACTCCATCCAGTCGTACAGTCAACACTACCCTGTACTACATCCTCTCAGCCTCTACGGCACCCCTGCTGGACAGCGGTATTGCCGCGGAGGAGCACGACAGGCTAGAATCCAGCCTGAACTACGCCGACCACTGCTTTAGTGGTCACGCCACCATGCACGCCGAGAACCTTTGGCCAGGACGGGTGAGCAGTGTGGCTCAGATCCTGCAGCTGGTCAACCTTTGGACCCTGACCCTCCAGAAGCGAGGCTGCAAGGTGCTGGTGGCGGCTGGCACGCACGGCCTGATGCAGGGCATGGTGCTGAGCTTCGGCGGCCTACAGTTCACCGAGAACCACCTGCAGTTCCAGGCCGACCCAGAAGTCTTGCATAACAGCTATTCACTGCGTGGCATCCACTACAACAAAGACCTGATCAACCTGGCTGTTCTGCTGGATGCAGAGGGCAAGCCCTTCCTGCACGTGTCTGTCAAACCCCAGGAGAAACCGGTCAAGTTGTACGCCTGCGAGGCTGGATGCATGAACGAGCCTGTGGAGTTGACCTCTGAGGTGCGAGGCCACACGTTCCCAGTGATGGTGACTCAGCCCATTACGCCTTTGCTGTACATTTCCACAGACCTGACTCACCTGCAGGACCTCCGGCACACGCTGCATGTAAAGGCCATCCTGGCTCATGAGGACCACATGGCCAAGCAGTACCCAGGGCTGCCCTTCCTCTTCTGGTTCAGCGTGGCTTCACTCATCACCCTCTTCCACCTCTTCCTCTTCAAGCTCATCTACAACGAGTACTGTGGGCCAGGGGCCAAGCCACTCTTCAGGAGTAAGGTATAGAGCCGTGAAGGAAGCAGCCAGTATCTGCTCTCGGGTGGTGGCCTGTGGTGGTGATGATTCTCCTCCTCCCCTAACTCCCTTTTGCTTTAATTTAGTCGCAGCCTCTCAAATTCTGCTTCCAGAGATGGTTCTGGAAACATCAAAGTGGTGACGATGGTTTTGGTAACCCATCAGACTTACAATCTACCTTTAATTGGAGAGTTAAGGCATGTTGAAGATTTTGCTTCTACTGAATCCTCTACAATCATCAGTCTGGATGTGTTTCTGATGTGAACCTTTTCGCTAACTGAAAGCACCAGTGTAATTGTGGTTGGCACTGCTATGTGAAGAACGAAGAATAATTTCCCCCCCTTTTCTTTCCTAATGTCGTTGATTCGATTAGAAATTCTTGTGAGTCATAAAGTAACAAATATTTATTTTTTTATACAAAGGCTGACCTTCAGTTTGCAGAATAACACGTTGCAAATTAATTTTATCGCACAGATTTCTTGAATGTAATTTATGGCAATTAAAAGCAAAGACTTGCTCCTCCTTCTTTTCACGTAGACGACACATTTTACAGTTCGAAGAACGACGTGATGTGAAGTAGTGGACAACTGGACAAGGATTAGCGTTTTATTTAAAGAGAAATTGTGCATAAACTCTTCACTGGTGCCTTCAAGCCTTTCTTCTTCCAAGTTGGTGCAGGGGATTATTTTGTCTTTGCTGTCCACCATTCTCTGATGTGTTTTTTTTTTTTTCCTGTGTTGTTGTTGTTGTTGTTTACATGTCCCTTTCTTTTTAGACAATTGTTTTTACCACCTTGGTTCAGTTTCATACACAAGCCTGAGGGTAGGAAACAAGGCAGCAAAAGTAGAGCACTACACAGAGCATCGTATCAAAACACATTGAAATTGAAAATTGCTGATGCATTCAGAAGACATGCAAAAGCAGTAATAGTAATAAGGGGGTTTGTAATAACAGTACGGTGTATGGTGGCTAATCTAATATCAGTTTTATCCTTTCATATCCTAGATTAGCACGCTTATTCTCAAGCCCAATGCTATGTGATTAAATAGGCAGATCATGCCATCCAGTGGGGTTTTCCCCAAAGCAGAGTTGCTCAGTTTAGCTTTATAACTTAAGCCCAGGCTATATCCTGTCCAACGGAGAATGGCTGAGGGATATTCACCTTCAGGCTTTTGTTATGTGACTAAATGTGACACCCCAGATGTTTTGTGCAGCCATACATACGAATGTTATTGGGGTCAACCAAAGTACATAGTTTTTTTTATATTTCCCAACTATTTAAGCACATGTATCGTAATGTCTTACATTCAGGCCTCCATACGTCCTTAGCACCACTTCATTTGTGGGCTCCATAAAACCAAGTCAAGACTTAAGTTATTCATAGGTGGTACAAACTAATTGAAAAAAAGAAGTCTTCATAAATGTGAAGGAGTTGCATTGATTGCAACGTGGGCAACTTTTCTGGTGTTAATTGGGTGAAGAATTCAGGGTCAAAGTGGGTTGATTTACTTTTTTGTTTCCTTCTTTGTTAGCTTTGAAATCCTTGGGTGCAGACGTTTTTTGTGGTGTTGAATTTGTTGTGTTTTTATATCGACTCACTGCGATTAAATTAACAAATCAAGCGTCAACCGTCATCTTCATTACTGTCTCAAATGACGGAGTGCTTTTGCTTGGCTTACATTGATTTGACCATATTGGGGGCAGCAAGTGTGGTCTCTCAAGTAGGTTTGGCCGATACATCTTGAGCAGGTTGTCATGATAAAACTGTATTGTGATATAAGCATTAGCGCTACAGCTAATATTTACGTGTCTAAACTGACTTTTTTTGGTACAGGCTTCGATTGAAAGGCTTAAACGTATACATATCACAGACTAGCTCGTATTTGGCTACCTAATATGTACAGAGCTGTGAGATTCACTGTGCTCCTGAAATGTAAACATTTCTTGTTATGTTGTGTCTTGTGTGGTTGAGTTGGGCAATATGATGATATTTACTGCAGTCATGAGAAATTATATCACATAATGACACTAATTGCTTTTCTGGAAAAAAAAAAAGGGTGGGTGTGTCCCGTCAGCCGAGAACAGAAAGCTGAGGCTGCAGTAGAATCAACAAACTCACCAGACTCCCCAAACCCAGACAGGAAAAGCACAGCCTGGTCTGATGAATCTCAGATAATAAATTGCACCAGTGCTTGTAGTTCCCAGATCTTTATATGCAAACCTTGAATCTAGTTTCCAGTCCTGGATATTGTTCTAGAAGTTATTGTTATAGAAGTTAAAAGGAACAGTTAATGTAATCGATTGGCCACATAGTGTCTCCTGTACCAAGGATTATAAAGGATTCAAGGTCTAGATATGAAGACCTCTGTTCTAAAACATTGACCAGGCAGGTTATAATTAGGCAAGGGTTAATTGGATGCAGTTTAATGAAATGTGAATTATTGAATATAGTAATTTGTGCTAGTACTTTTAAACATAGAACTTATCAGATGGCAGAATACAAATATCATGACATGTATTGTAATATACAGGTGCATTTAAAAATAATAATAATATAGTAATAAAAATATATATATATATATTTACACAGTGTTTTACATCAGTATGGCTTTTAGCTCATGAAAATCCAGAATCCCAAATTATTAGAATACTTAATTTCCCATTAGAATAAATTACTGTTCAAACAGTATGAATACAGTGAATGTCTCAAACGAGTTCATTTTGAAATTAAAATTTCAATAAAAATCAATCAAAGATGTTGATCACAATCTTTCGATTTTAGAGATACACCTGTATATACCTTTCACACCTGTATATTGCTCACCCACTACTGTTTCATGATATAAGACATGGTAAATCTTGTCTAATTATGATTTGCTCAGTGTTGCTTGTATCGCCCATCCCTATTTGAGATCAGAAATGTAACCCTCATTGGTTTGCATTATTAGATAGCCCTTACATAAATACATGAAATTGTGCTTTTAACTGGTTTACAGTATCTTGACTGACAAGCTCTGTTCTTTTTTTTATTATTAGACTTTTTTTAATGACTTAGTCTAGACTTAGTCTAGCTTAATCAGAATATATATCTCTCGAATCAGCTTGTCCCTGACACATGCCTGTGCAATATCTGTCTCCAGCATGATGATGAACTCTGACTCCATCAGGTATCGAAGACAAGCGATGAAACGGAACTGTAAGATGAAGGCATATCAGCGAATGCGAAGGACAACGGGGGAAAAAAAAAGAGGAAACCTCACCAAACGTCTACTGTTCAGTGCAACTTTACATTAAGCTTAGTCCATAGTGTAGTCTTTCCCAGCTCCGGTCCTGGAGATTAGCTTGCACTTATCACAACTGATTTATCCCAATAAACACTTGATCACAAGCTACTGATAGGACTGAAGTTGAGAAATGCAGTCTGTGTACAGTTAATACTCATGCAGAACTGGCTTTTTTCGGCATACGATACATTTCTGTAATGATACAATGTAAAATGTTTTGTTTTCATCAGAACTTTAGGGACGATGTAACAGCAGGGGTGCTAGCAGGGATTTTGGGCTCCATCAAAAATATTAGAATGCTACACTGGGCCCCACAACTCTTAACAATTCTGGCAAAATGCTCGATTAATGCATTTTAAGGGCCCCTGTCAGTCAAAGGCCTAACTTTTTCTTCATAACTTTTACCCCCCGTATTACGCCCCTGTAGCTGTGAGTTTCCTCCTTTAGCGTTTTGAGCACAATACCATTCTTTTAGATGTTCATCTTAGATGAAGAGCTTCCTTTAAAAATGGCTAACTTTAAAGCATAGCCGTTTTTAAGGTAGCAAAATTGAGTTGGTGTCAGATGATGCCCAAGATTTTGGTGCTGGAAAAGAAAAAGTGGTATTCTGCCTCTCTAATGAAATTAAATCTATCCATTCTGAGATATTTTAGATATCAGTACATTTAGCTATCAAAGCAGGCTTATTATCAGTCATTGTTATCGTAAGGCTTATCATTTTTATCAAGAAGCAACAAAAAAAGTACAAGGGCAGTTTGATGGATAAATAAATACTGATATCTCTGCTGTCCAATGATAAGCTTCTCCATATTTGTCAGTTTTTAGTTTTCCCCATGGTTTGCACCCTGTAGCTGCTCTCAGTACACTGTGTAAATAATTCTGGATAATTAGACCAATAGAAATGCTCTAAATGACTTAGAATAAACTCTTATTTTACATTGACTTCTGTTTAAAGTGACCATTTTGGAGATACTTGTTGTTCATTAGACAGCAATGATAGATACTGTAGAACACTTTTCCTGGGTCTGGAGTGGGATGTACCACTAAGAAATTCCACTAGATGGTAGTGTTCCCAGTCAGTTCTGCCAGAGACCTAGATTTAGCTGCTTGGATTCATGTTTTTTGGCCAGGCTTTGATGACACTAAATCAGAGTGCATTGCGTCATATAATAAAAATCTAAAGCAGCAGAGTCAAAATTGACTCTCTGAATTATTATTGAAGGCACCTGGCTTGTGATACATCAAAGAAATGTTTGGATTGTTCGTTCTGTTTTTGGTTTGATTAATTTAAACTCACGCTCCAGTAAAATGAAGAGTTACTAATGTTGGAAAACTGCATGACTTGCAAATCTCTATGCTATGTTTTTTTTTTTTTGTTTGTTTGTTTTTTTTTTAATGATGTCTTAAAAAAATTTGAAGCTATTTCATCACATCTAAGTGTGATAATGAAGAAGAAGTGTTGATGCAGATGATGTTCTAAAAGGCCTGATCTGAAAAGCACCTTAAACCTCATCTGCACCGAGCTTCTAAACCCAGTCCATTCAGCCATGACCCCTCATAGCCTGTTGGGTACACGTGGTGATCGAGGAACTGGTCACTCTAGCACAAATCCTTAATATCCTCTACAGACTTGCTGTCTGTATGTAGCAAACGTCATCAAGGTGTAGTGAGACTAGAAGCATCAGTGAAGGTCTTTGAAGTTCTTTTAAGAAAATCAGCTATTCTGTTTGACAGCATCTCTAATCCTGATATTCTAAATAGCCACAGAATCATTCAGCAGTACTGTCTGAAAATACACACAATCCATGAAGCCAACTGAAAGTAGTTTATGGTTCTTCATGTAAAAACGAGTGTGTGTGTGTTTGTGTGTGTGGTGTGTGGGGGTGTGTGAAGTCATTGTTATAATGTAACTGTAAATGCTGGGTGATATACTGTATGTTAGAAGTGTGGGGGGAATGGGGATCTGCACCATTGTTAGTTCTGTATTATGTTTGCTTTGATATCTGCTTATATTTTAATAAGAAAGTGGAATCAGTTCTTTAAAAAGTAAATTTTTATTTTTCAATGCTAATTTTACATGGATAATTTATGGGGAATGTTTGCTCTTTTGTAACGAATACTGTAAATAAAGCTTAATCTTAATAATACAAGATACAGGTTCCTAGATGCTCATGAGTGTTGTATGATTAACTGTAACATCAATGGCCATCAAGGTTGCCAGCTTTCTGACAATTACTGCATAAAGTCCTTTTCAGTTTTTATATTCCAAAAATGAATCAAACAGTCCTTAGGATTTATTAAAATGGTCTACAGTAGGTGGGTTGTTCTCTTTAAATAGAGAAGCATCCCCATGTTATGAATTGAATTTGACATGATTTATGTCAGAAGTATTTTATTACAAAATGAACAGCTTAGATATTAAATATATTATTTATTGCACCACCAAACAATTATGCAACAAAATCATTATGATTTCAATTTTTTTTAAGATTTAAGCGTCATTTCTTAAAATAAATAAGTTTGCATATTTTTGAACAATTTACTATGATGCCTATGATGTATGTAATGGATGTGTATGTTGAAACAATGGCAACAAAGACTGACAGGGGAGCACATGTCAGCCATGAGAGAAGACTGACATTTTGAGGTCTGGAAAAGTAAGTAATTTTAATCATGTGTACCCCTCCTCCTGATCATGGAGTAGAGTTTAGCCATTAGCATTAGCATTTGTACCAATACATCAATATTGAAATAAATAAATAAATAAATAAATCATTATCTGTATTCACATTATCTGTATGCATTGCAAGTGCATCATATACTGGCTTACATATATAAGTAGTGTTAAAAAAATGCATGACCTGAGGCTCTTCTTTGTCCTGAAAAAGTGAAAATTCTCATTATTGCAACGCAGTACAAAACTGATTGTAACAATAATGATGCATAATAATGGTAATCAATTTCATCATCATATTTTGAACTGTTAACTAGTAAAATGCGAACTAAACTTCCTAAAACTCATTAGTTCTTAGTCAATTTGGCCGTAAGACAGACATACATAAAAAGGCAGGGAATTACGTGAATTGATTTTGGAATGAGCAGGATTTCTGCACTATTCCACTTATATACAAATTTAAAAAAAATAATTAAATAAGCACAGTCTTATTAGCTCAGGCCATAATGAAACCTTTACTTTAGTTTGTAAGTTTGTAAACACTGTTTTCACATAATGAAATATTTTAATTCAATATAAATATGATATTAATTAAACTATTTATTATATGAGCAAATTATTTTTTCCAAAGGTAAAATCATAAAAAGAGCCCCTGATTAACCCAGGTACATCTTAGACACAGAAGCTGTTTTTAAATCAAGAACAGAACTTGTCATTAGATGCAAACATAAAAAAAAATTACACCATGTCCATTTGGGATCCAGTAGTCTCAGTACTAATGCTGAAGTAAAAATCCTTCTGATCTCAGCACTAGACTTTATTCTAATGATTCCAACCAGACATTAAACCGAAGGCCTGAAATGTTGACGAATTGGAGGTTTAAAGAACTAAGGCCTGACAAAAATGTATCAAAATATACACAGATGCGCAATATAACACCTCATTAGGCAGCCCATTATTTTGTACTCAAAGCCCTCCCTGTGTAATGAGGCAACATCACAGATTGAATTCTGTTACGCCCAGGAAAGGGGGAGGAAGAAGCTCGGACGAGTCTACTCACAAAAAGAAGGTACCATCAAAAACAATATATATATATAATAAGATCAAAAAGTGTTGAAGCTGAATTTTGGATCACTTGTAGAAACTACTTGCGTTCAGTTCGTGTAACACACACCAGAGGTAGCTCATGTCATCACTGGAGTACATGAAAAAGGACTGCTTGCCTTCAGGAACCCTGTCGTCAACCTCTTTGAAGGGCACTTTAACTAAAATCCAGAGCAGAAGAAACAAAGGAAAGAAGCTCCTAATAAACGACCAAGAGGAACCAGAGGCAGAATATGACATTTGCAGGTAAGAGGTTTTGCTTCACTTTACAAAATCTTCCAAATGACTGACTGTTCTTTAGCTTTTGGGGAGTTTCTGCTAAACGACAACCTACTGTAACTGATTGCTGATGAATTACGTAATCTTCTAAAGCTCAGCATGCAGTACTATTGCTTTATAAAGTGATGATACATGAGGCGTAAGACACATACTGTACATATATGTCACCTCCGTTCGCAGCTTCTCGCTCCCTGGTTGTGGCAGTCGCAATCGCACAGTCCGCAGGATCCTGGTTGCCTGTGTCGTCTCCTTCCTCGCTCTCTTCTCCGCCATGGCCATGGACTTCAGCTCCAGCTTGGCTCAGTGGCAAGTTACCGAGAACTGCCTCAGTGAACTGACCTCCTGTAGGACTAATGCCACACTCCAACTTCTTACTGAACTCCAAATGATGAGAAACTCATGCTCATCAAGAGAGAGCAGAGGTCAAGAGATATTGCCCTGTTCCTCATTCCATCTGTTGTCGGTTATCAACCACCATTGCACAGATGTAGAAATGGACAGCCTTGGACAACCTTGTGGTGCAGAGCTCCCTGAGTTCTGTGGCCATCTTCAGTCAGACATTTTGGACTTTGTTAATGTGACATGGAGTGATGAGCCAGCTGGTATCAATGAAAGCACCTTCACTCTCGCAATTGAGAAGATCTTATATATCTCTGGCTTCCAAGACGTGGACACAGGTCTTCTGAAGCACAGCTCAGACTGGGCAGACCTACTCACTCTGAAACTTCTAGTTACGTTGCAGGAGCTGAACTATCAGTGGATGCTGAACGAGGGAGGACCAGACTTCCAGCATAAATGGTCACGAACATTGGCCATTCTGATGACCCTTCAGAACATGTCCGAGAGCTTCCAGAGCTGCTGGATGGAGAACCTCGGCCTGGAGCTCCACCTGACTCATCCAAATGACTTTCACCCACTTCTTTCCCTCTACGGCCCGGGCTTCTCTTTGGAAGGTGCCTCCGTGTTTGTTCTTGCTTTAGAAAACGTCCAGAACTGCTTTCTTGCCAGGACCACATTGGCCCTGAAGATGAAATCCAGAGATATCTCCTCCGGCATAAGCCTTAAAATAATTCTGCTGACCATTGCGTGTCTCATCTACCCTATCGTGCTGCTCTCCTTTAAGGAAATGACAGAGTGGATCCAGGACTACGCTCAGAGCCTGCGGGAAAGAACGGAAGATCTGAAGACTCAAAGGCGACTTGCTGAAGATCTCCTCCATCAGATGCTGCCCAAATCCGTGGCCAAGCAGCTGCGCAGAAAAAGACACGTGGAGGCCGAGAGCTATGAGAATGTAAGAAAGAGTTCTGCAGTTATAATAGAGATGTAGTCTTCTGTTTCAGTGCAGATGTCAGATAATGGGTAGGTCAGTCAGACTCAAAATTCATACTCAAAAAATTTCAGGACCTTTTGGTTGGAAATAAAACACAAAACCTTTGACCAGCAACTGACCAAGAGAACAAAATGAACAAAATAGAATCACTAACTCTGGTGAAATACACATTTCTCACAAAATGCATTTCATTTACTACCCACCTCTATCTAGTCCTGTGAAAGTGGAGTAGTTCAATGAACTAGACTGAAAACACAAACTGAAAAGAAGGCTGAATCTCCTCTAGGCTACATAGGCTGTTGTAGGTTAAACCACTAAAAAAAAAAACAACTAGCTTTCGGAGAAGGGGTCAGTGCTACATTTCTGCTTTTAACAAATCAGATGAATGTCTGAAAAGGAGTCCCTATTCATCAGGCATGTTGGCAAGATGGCAGTATGCAGAAGGAACACATGCTCCCATGTTGTTTGTTCTTATTGTTGCAGTAATTGCCTGTAATTACGCTATTACATATTCATTAGGAGATAAAACAGCTTATGAGGGAGAGGGGAAATTTGTGTGTCGCTTGGGAAGGATACATTTGGCTGATGAGGCCCACAAGCAGGTCATTTTCCTTCTTTATAACAATACACAGGTTCTACACCTAAACATTCAGTGCATTCATCAAGACCAATTATTTTTACTTGTTAAAATGGGACACTCAATGCTAAATTGTAATACATAGTAATACAAAATAGAGGTATATTTAGATTCAAAAGCGTTGAATCTAAATATACCTATAGAGAAAATGTATTAGATGGTTAAGTCTAATTAAACTTCAGGCTTATGTCCTAGTTTTAATTTTAAACCCACTAATTGTTTTAAAAACTACAATAAAATATGCAGTAGCTCATATAAAATATTTAGTATCTGCTGTACAGTATTCAGTAACTACTATAAAGTATTCTAAAACTTATTATATATTGAGTAACTACTATAAATATTTGGAATCTGCTATATAATATTCAGTAATAACTACAAAGCATTCAGCGATTGCATTAAAATATTCATTAACTACAATAAATTATTCAGCTACTACAATATTTGGAATCTGCTATAAAATATTCAGTAACTACTATAGAAGATCTAGTAACAAGTAAAAATATTCAGTAACTACTATAAAATACTATAGAATATTTAGTAACTACTGTAAAATATTTCATTTAAATGTTAAAATATTAAATAACTACTATAGAATATTTAGTAACTACTATACAATATTCATCAACTACTTTAGAATATTTAGTAACTACTATAGAATATTTAGTAACTAGTATGACTTATCCAGTAACTACTATAACATATTCAGTTACTGCTATAAAATATTCAGCAACTACTATGGAATATTTAGTAACTACTATAAAATACTATAGAATATTTAGTAACTACTGTAAAATATTCAATTTAAATGTTATAATATTAAATAACTACTATAGAATATTTAGTAATTACTAGTATGACTTATTCAGTAATTACTATAAAATATTCAGTTACTAATATGAAATATTCAGTTTATTCTTTACAATATTAAATAACTATTATAATTTCCAACTACTATAAAATATTCCATTAAAATGTTATAATATTAAATAACTATTATAGAATATTTAGTAACTCCTGTAAAATATTCCATTAAAATGTTATAATACTAAATAACTATTATAGAATATTTAGCAACTACTATAAAATATTCAGTTTATACTTTACAATATTAAATAACTACCATAGAATATTTGGCAACTACTATAAAATATTCAGTAACTACTATAAAATATTTAGTAACTAGTATGAATGGTTCAAGGGTTTAATAGAATAATTACTGACAAATACATATTTTACATGCTTTTCTCTGCACAGGGCAAACATAACTGATATGATCTCTTTATAGTTGTCTAGTCATATATTTTTAAAATACAGTTTTATTATCTGCATTTTTACATCAGTGTTGTCCATAGTAAAATATAAACACAAATGACCGTTCTGATTCCCACTAATGCCCAGGGTTTCTTTTCAGGTGACCATATTCTTCTCAGACATTGTGGGCTTCACTGCTATATCAGCTTCCTGTACTCCACTGCAAGTTGTTGAAATGTTAAACAATCTCTACATGTGCTTCGACACACGCATAGACTCTTATGACGTCTACAAGGTAAACCTGCATTCAACACAGAAAATACTTTAATAAGCCTGGCCATTCTTTTGGGTTCAGGGCAGTCACTTGTTGTTAGGTGCTATATGCTGATTTTATGCTGTAACAGGTAGAGACAATTGGTGATGCTTACATGGTGGTTAGTGGGCTTCCAGAGAGAAATGGGGAGAAGCACGCAGACGAGATTGCTAAGATGTCTCTGGATCTGGTGGCTGCTGTGCGACAGGTTTCAATTCCCCACATGCCTAACAAACGCCTTCAACTCCGAGCAGGGATACACACAGGTACAACACAACTCCTGAGAGCTCACACTTTTCAGTTCTTCCACACTTCAAGTCTTACGCTCAGAAAAGTAAATAATGCTTCTAGAGTTTAGGGAGTTAAACAGATATGTACATCACATGGCTTATTATGGCAGAGTTAGGATGACGTGAGTACTGTATAGGTGGATTCCACTGTGTTTTAATGTGTTTTCAGTGTGTGGGGTCACTGTATATGACATGAACATTTCTTATGCCAAACTTTGGGCAAATATTTGCAAAATAAAAATATGAACAAAAATGTATTTTATATATAAAACAAAAAATGTTATGTATTATATATATAATATTATGTAATAATAATAATAATAATATAATATATATATATATATATATAATGTGATGTTTTTATACTATAGCAACCATATGTGTATGTGTAAATTAAACTTTTTTGCACATTTAATTTACACATTTTGTCTTTTTTTATTTCTTTAAAAAGTAGTAAACACAGCATTATGCATGTATATTAGACCATATAATTGATATTTTATCAAACCATTATTTATTTGCAAATATTAAAAAAAAACCTGTAAACCAATAGACATATTTTGGAATACAATCCTGTTATATTAATGTACATTAAGGCTAGAAAGTTCTGTTACATACATACATAGTACATTGTTTACTAATATACCTAATATAGTACAATGCTACATACAGAGCACATCTTTTAGGGATCTTCAGCTAAATTATTTTTCTGGTACAATGATTTTTTATGTTTCCTGATTCTCCTGTAGGGCCATGTGTAGCTGGTATTGTGGGCTACAAGATGCCCAGGTACTGCCTGTTTGGAGACACAGTCAACACGGCCTCCCGAATGGAGTCAACCAGTCTGCGTATGTGTCTCAGACATGACCCTTTTTTATTGACACTCTTACATAACGACACCCTGAAACTAGATTTTTTACGCATAGACAACATTTTGACCATGAACTGTATGTGTTCTCACATGTGGATCTCTGATGTTGCATCAAAACCCCTCTAAGCAGGGGGACGTGTCTGCTTTCTGTCTGCTGCTGTGATGTTCATGAATATTTTCACTTACTACATCACCATAGAGACGGACAGCCGTTTGAGTCATGCCTGCACCGTTCTGCTTTCAGCCGTAGTTTAACATCAGAGCATCTCTCTCTCTCTCGCCCTCTCCCTCGAGACCGTATGCTCATCTAACAGGGGCTTATGCCATCATTTGTCATATTTCCTGTCATAATACTCAATGGATTTGAAAGCACTGAATGTCGTCATGGAAAGCTGATGTTGCCAGCTGTTCGACAGAACACAAACACAAACATCACATTTTTCTTAGGTTTAACCTTTAGAAATCTACAGTTACTGCTGTTGCTTTACTGTACTATTTAAAAAGAACTGCATATAGTTTGTGAAGTATAATTACTGGCATATTTATTTATGATTGATTCAAAACTCTTCACTAATCTGTGATTGGTTCCTAGGGTGCTTGCTAGGCAGTTCCTTGACAGTCTTTATGGTATCCCAAAAGGTTGCTATGTTGCCTCAGGTGATTACCATTACCATGGTGATGCTGGGTGGCTGCTATGGTATAGATAGATAGAAGTACATTATTGATTCCGAAGACAATTGCCCAGGTGTATGCCTTGTAGTTGCTATGTGGTTCCTAGGGTATTGCTAGATTTGCTATGTCTTGGGGTGGTTGTTAGTGCAATAAAAGTTGTGCACAAACCATATCACCATATTCTTTCTTACTTTTTGACATAACGACAATGTTGTTCTTTACATGATGTCAATATTGTATGGTATATGGACCAAGACAAATAATTTAATTGACCATAATTGATTTTTTTTTTAATATAAAGTTGCCATTAGAGATTTTGCATGACACTGACAATCTGTGTCAATAAATAAAAAATAATTCTACCATAAATATGCTTTTGCTATTGCTGCCAATAACACTGGCTTTTAATGGCTTGTATTTTACACCAGTGTTTCTCAACCCTGGACCTGGAGGTATACCTCCAG
This sequence comes from Salminus brasiliensis, assembly GCF_030463535.1. Lineage (NCBI taxonomy): Eukaryota > Metazoa > Chordata > Actinopteri > Characiformes > Bryconidae > Salminus > Salminus brasiliensis. Next base: position 37,725,858 of record NC_132883.1, on the reverse strand, counting down.
GTGATATACCTGCTCCCAACACACCTGATTTAACTGATCAGCTCATTAACAAGCCCCTTCAGAATTGCACTGGGTGTGTTAAAGCAGGGAGTCCACTTAAATGTGAAGAGCAGGGTGTGTCCAGGACCAGCATATGAAAGTATAAATAAAGGCATTTCTATGAAGATTTCATCTGGGTCTAGCAACCAGGCTTTATGTGTTTTGGTAGATTGTATATGCCATTGAAAGTCTCATCATTTTCATCATTAACCTTTTTGAAAAATGAAAGGACCAAAGCATATCACTGGCCTTGAAAGGTACCTTGTTTGTTTGTTACAGCTCAGAAGGTCCATGCAAGCTCAGCAACATACCTGGCTCTGATGAGAGACAACGCATATGAGCTCCAGCTAAGGGGAGAAATTGAAGTGAAGGTGAGAGTCTGCAATAAAAAAAAACAACATATTAGTACATATTAAAGGTATTTCTCTGTGTTAGGGAGTTAGAAAGGATACATACACTATTTTTTAATAACTGCTGTACTGTTCAATCGACGAGCTGGCGACAAAATCATTTAGAGTGGTGTGAAATGATGGAACCACTGAGGTAGTGAATGATTCGTTCTTCTGTGAGGAAGCTTTCCAGATGTCTGCTTCTTATCACCACTCCTGTGACTTGGTTCATTTCCAACCATCACACCAATCAAATTTCATAACTGATTAATTAGCATTAGCATTTTTTAGAGCTTTAGCTTTAATACTGTATTATACAAATACTGGACTCTTATATGCTCAGGTTTGTCACCAGTTAATACTTTACATTTTTTTTATAGGGGAAAGGGAAAATGAACACCTACTGGCTGATCGGTCACAAAAACTACAGCGTTCAGAACGACAGTTTGGTGTGTCACTGGAATCCCAACCTGGCCAGAAAGAAGAAGACGGCAATAGGGAGCAATGTCTCTATGGGCAATGTGAGTACATTTATAGTGTGATGAGATGTGGGATCATATGTACAACACTGCATCACATGCTATAAATCATATAATGAACCAAGAAGTAATGTAAATGGCCTAAGCAAAAGAAAAAGCGTGCCAAGGGTGGTGAAGGGGAGAAGGGGAGAGCTACAGTTGTGGTCAGATGTTTACACACACTGGCAATCTTGGGCTTTTAATGATTTATCTGAACTGTTCTTTTTTTCTGGGGCATAATGAGTGACAGTATACACCTTTAACAAAAAAAAACAACAACAAGTGGCTCAGCAGACTAAGGCACTGACGCTAAGATCTGAAGAATCCCGGAGCATGCTGCTTTGCCATCGGTAGCCAGAGCCTGAGAGAGCACAATTGGCCAAGCTCTCTTTCGGTGGGTAGATGGTGCTCTCTCCCTACATGATGTTAGTGTGATGTAGGCCAGCACAGGCATCTGTTAGCTAATTTATCAGAGCCAGAGAGGCAGTGAAGCGGCATCTGTGGCAGTTAGGAGTCCAAACGAGTGGGTTGAGTAATTGGTTTTACTAAATTGAGGAGGAAAACTGGGGTAAAATTAGAATTTTCAATTTCAATTTATTTTTATTAATTATCTTGCCAGGCCACGCCCTTATAACTTCTTGCTAGTGATCATGATTGACTACAGCTGGTATCTTCTTAAAAAAAAAAGGTTTGTTTGAATATGCTCAGTGAAGATCTGAGAAGGATAATTGTAGGATTATCTTTTGGAGCCATTCATAAACAACTGTTTATTAACAACTGCAGATTCCGACATCATCCATTCAAACAACTGTACAAAAGCACATGTTATTGGGAGGTGTAGCTAATTTTAGTAATCATGAATTTTTTTTTTCTAAGACTTATTATTGAATAACTACTATAAATGACTACTTTCGCATACCTACGACTGCCTCCATAAATAGCTACTGTGATCCCAATGCAGAGGTTTTGTAGGGTGAGGAACTGAAGTGTGCTTGTACTTGCAGCTTAATGAGTTGATATAACATGTTTTTATGTGTATGTTTTGTCTTTTGCAGTCCAGCATTACAGTGCAGAGTATCAGCGAGAGTGCTACTCCGGTTTCTCAGGCCGAGGCTCCGATCAGGGTGGAGGGCTCTGAGGTTACAATTCGGGTGTCGGCGCAGGTGGAGAACTGTGCGAGCAGCTATGGCACACTGGGCTCTATGATGGGGGGCGAGGAGAACCCTTCCAGCCCACAGGTCCAGAGAGAGGCTTCTTTACCAGGTCTGGTGCCGCACTGCTAATCGAGACTGACTGCCACGAATATATTTTAGGATTCAATGGGATTTTTCTTTAGGAGGTAGGCTTAGAAACACCACACAACTCTCTTCAGGATTCTAAAAAGAAATGCTTACATTTTCAAGGTTTGTGCACAGCTAGTATATCTGCTTTCTTGTACTATTTGTTATTTGGCAATACACAAACATTGCTAATAAAGTTGCTACGTGCTGTGTCGGTAGGGTGGGGTACGGGTGGGCGGTGTGGCAGTGGATGTCCCCAGCTAGGATGCTACACCAAGACCTTCTGTCCGTCCCGCCATCCAGACACTAAATAAACAACAGAGCTCGTGGTACAGCCTCTTTAGCTTTAGCTAGGTTTAGTTTTAGCTTTAGTTCTCCAGGTTGCTCAAAGAGAGGGAGGAACCATATTATCCTTGTGATTGGTCAGGATTATGTTGACCATAACCTGACCCACTTTTAGGGCCACCAATTCCACATCGAGAGGAGAGCGATAGTGATCAAATACAGCCGACATTTGTTAGACTTTTCCACTGGTGGCCCTGAGGAGCCAGATTATCCTGAATAGAAAGAAAATCCAGATTTAGGTTCCTAAGACCTTTAAAAGTTTAGTAAAGCAGCTGCAATAAAATGTACTAATTGTAAGTTAAGAGAACAAGAATTCATGTCTAAAGTTCTGTTAACTCATTGTAAGATTTTATTTATTCATATATTTATTCATTGTAAGAAAAAATGAATAAATATTGCATTAAGTTTACTAACATTTTTATGACACTTTTTTATTTTTGACAGTATATAAAGGTCTCCAGTGAATTCTATTAGCTCTTCTTCTTATTTGTCACTTTTAACTAACCTACAAAAAAATGTGATTGGGTCAGGTCAACCCAGAATGAGAATTTTAACTTACGTCATGAGTTCTTTGAGTTGAGCCTCAACAAATGACCAAACAATGCTTAAATATTGTTTTCCTTCCCCTCAAATTGTTTACTGTTTATTCCCATCTGCAGGTTAGAACTCCCCATTTCACATGACGTCCCCAGACTGGGAAGTCTTTAAAAAATGAAGCACTGAGCCATTGCTGGGATTTGAACTCAGGATCTCCTTACACTTCATGAGCAGCAGTTAGACCGTAGGGCCGGCCTAGAGCTGTGAAAATATACCACATAACACAGTTTACACAGTTCTGAGTAAATGTATCTTTCCCTTCTTTCTTGAACACAGAAATGGCTTCACAGCTCTAGAGTGGGGCATCTGCTTAACTGCCTGCTTGTCAAGAGATAAAAGATCATAAGTTTGAATCCCATCAACGCAGCAACCTTCTATGGTCAGGAGTCTGAGAAAAGAATGACCTCCACCCATGAGACAGGGGGGGTTAACTCAAAAACGCTCTAATCAGTTGCATTAACATTTTACGTTGGCCTGACATTAAGAGATCACATTTGAAACCATAGTTTAGCTTTAGCCCTTTGCTTACTAGCTTATAATCATTTAAACTTGTGCTGTCGAGCTACTGGACACTGTCATGACCTTCATGTGATGTTTTTGATGATTATGTTTTTTATTTCTAACAAGAACAAATTAAATACACAGAAGCAAACCTCTTGCTGTTATCAATTCCTCAGTCTCTTGTTTGTGCTATTCTGGCGTACCCGACCCTGCACCTCACCAATCATCACAACCTTGCATCCTCCACGTCTTCAAAGGACACTAACTAAGTGATCGTCATGAGGAGAAGTGGAATGTAATTTTAGGATGAAATCTCAGCGCTTACAACAAGGACGACTGGAGAAAGAGAGCCCCGTATTTAGAGGCTGTGAAAAGACACAGGCCTTCGTCCTGGAGGAGCTATTGTATTTCTGTCAAATGAAGGCTGGAGATAATTGCTCGACTGAAGCACACTCCACTCAGGCTGCAATTCAGAGCAGGCACTCTCCCAGCCATCTGGGCCAGGCCAGGAGCGCATAAGCAGGGTTTGTGTGTGTGTGTGTGTGTGTGTGTGGGGGGGGCTTGTTAACCAGCAAAGCAGAGGAAGGGAAGGTTGTGCCAATAGGCCCTTAACTCTGAGCCTGTTATTGAGTTGTTCCTCCTAAAATGTGCTCTCTTTCATAAGGTCATAACTATCACATATTATTTCCCAACTGCTATGAAACAAATGAGTAACTTTAAGACCATGAGGAATGGACGTGTGGACCTGTTGATCTGACCGAGACCTCCCACTAAGCAATCTGGGTCTATCAGTGGGGTCTATTGATGACAGGGTTGTGGGTCCGACACCTGGGCTCAACAAGCTGCTGCTGTTGGGTCCTTGAGCAAGGCCCTTAACTGTCTCTGCTCCCTGGGCACCGCAGCAATGGCTCCCCACTGCTCCGGACACGTGTGCTCACTGATCACGGTGTATGTTCGCTCACTAGTGTGTTCACTGCATGGTGGCCAAAATCCAACACAAATGGTGAGTTGTCTTGTCTGTCTTGTCTGTTCTGAGTTGGGACACTAGAGGGTGCTAATGGGCAGGTCCACAATGAACAGAAGGCTATTTCTGTGAAATTGTCATTTTTACATGCACAAATGCTTAGACATCTGTAATAATTCCAAATGAGTTACATACATACATATTGCAGTCCGAAATATTTTAATGTGACACCCATTAGCTATATTTTACATGTAATTAACTTGATTGTCAGTGTGATTATACTGCATTATATTGGTCAGTAGTTCTGGTCAAAGTGAGACTGAGTGATATATTGTGATTTATTTAACAGTATTACTATATAGTTATATTGTATTATAATAATACAATTATATATACCTATACTGAATATATATCACACCCTTAATGATTTGATGAGTTTTTAGCATATATAATGTTACATTGGGAACAGATTTGGGAACAGAAGACATGTGTTGCTCTTCTTAATCTCATCTGCTCAGTCTATCCGATAACAGCTGAAAAGAGCTGTTTCCCCCAACACTGCTTTTTGCCATTTTGTAACATTATAACATCAGCAACAAACAAGCACTGCATACAGGGTAGTAGGAGAAAGAGTAGGTGTTAGGAAAGTGGGAGATTGTTGGTTGTTTTCAATTTGCATAAATATGCATATTCAAAAATCTTTGCGATCTTTAATACTATGCTGTGCACCTATGCTGTTTTAATGCTTTCTTAGTCATATACAAATATTTAGCCATTTATAATTTGACATAAATGATTACTTTATGACTTGTCATTCAGGAACTTCCTATATTTTTAAATTAAAATCATTATGAAACACAGCAATAATTCAGCTCAAATTCATGCTCTGCAGGTGTTCTGCCCGCATGCTTGAATGGGATATATATTTTTTTACCCATCCCATCTATCCCATCTTTTTTTTTTTTTTAAATAATCTCTTTAGATAATAAAAGATTAATCTTCATTAATATTTTATTTATTAATATTGGTATTGAGTTTTTGAAATTTGAATTAGAATGATTTTTTAAACAGTCAGGATGTAATCTTAAGCTGTTTTGCCCATTCCTGTCACTGTACACACTGTTACCAGCTATTGAACACCAGAATCAAAACTCACTCATATGACTTAAATATCAAATCTTTTGGCATGGTGGTACCCTAAAAATAACGCACCCCAAGAATTTCTCATTTTCAGTCGTGACTGCATTTTCAGGCTGCTTCGACTTGGTGAGAAATCACAACTTTGGCAGCCTCTCAGAGGAAAGAATCAGCGAGTAAAACCTGCACTTGATGAAACCAGTGCAGTGTTTCTGGTGGTCGTAGCGACCCTGCAGCTTAAAACCCTGTTTGATTTCCAGTTAATATCATTTCACTTTCCAGCTTTTACAGCACTACCACAGTAATGGCTTCTGTTGTGCTTGGTGCTGGGATTGCAGGTGGTTTGCCCTCCCCAGTAGTTGGCGCCTACAGCTGCAGTAGAAGGCATGCAGTCCAATCTTCCTACACTAGAGGGCAGTTTCGGTTAACATTTGTATGGTTCTGTACTGGACACATACACAAAAGACTGTAGCACTGCAACAGCAGGGACAGTACTATGCTGGGTTTGGACAAGTCTTGTATTATCTCAGATTCATTCTCATAACATGCCTTATGTACAATACAGTAATATAGTGTGCAATGCAGAGGACCCGACTGCCTGTTCTGTATTTCCATTTCTGTCTCACTGCAAACGCTGCTGATCAAACTGAGCAATCGGGAATCAGAGTGAAACTCGGTGAGGTGGAGAGGCCTTGAAAGTACCCAGTAGGGCACTGGGGTCTCCTCGTCAGTTGACTTTTCACACTGAGGGAGACTCTACAGTGGCTGAGAGGCATTTTCCATAAGTACCTTGAGCACTGTAGAGATTGGATGGGATGCAAAGTGGTTGAACTTGTAATTGAGAGAGTAATGCCATTTGGTTTGATTTCTTGAACACGGGGGTCCTGCAAAACTGCTGAAGAAAGAAAAGAGAAACTTCCGTGATCCTCGGTGAAAGCTACTGAACGTCCTACTAGTTATTTTGTTTGTTTAGTCATATAATGATGCTCACATTGTGCTGTCACTTACCATATTAACACACACCACTAATCTGCAAACTTTAACGAGGTAACCTTTTTTAACGCAAATGAATCATCTGACCAAGTTTGGCCCCAATGTCTTTCCATAGGTCCCTCTCTTTACAGAGCCTGGTGATGCATTAGGGCTTTTATTTAGCGATGTCCCTCTAGCACCTAGAGTTCCTACTGTTGAGCTCAGAGGGTCGATTAGACTTTATTTATGCTGAAATATGGCTTAAATCTCATAACTAACTCTCATCCTCTTACCCCTCCCTCATCTCTCTCTCTCTCTCTGTCTCTCTCTCTCTCTCTCACACACAGCTGCTCCTCTCTTAGCTCGCTTAGCTAATCCAGCCCATCGTCCATTTATCTCTTAAAAGTTGTTGAAGCATTTTCTCAGTTAAAGCTTCCGTATCCAACCTTCATCATGTTTGAGTTCTCAAAATTACAGACAGTTTATTAAGCATAGCGCACATTTATTTTTTCTCTCACCCCAAACATTCAAGTACTTGCTAGCTAGCATTTTGACTAGTGATTAATCGTGATTAATCATGAATAATCACCACTAAATTCTACTTATTATTATTATCACCTTCAGTAACTTGTATTTGAATGGTATTGGTATCAAAGCTAATATCAGCAGAAAATGTTTAGGGCATGATAGCCTACGTTTAGATGCTCTTTTAGATCTTATGTAAGTACTGTATAGTACTGTACCTACTGTAAAAAAAAAGCACTGTCTATGAACATGGACACATGGTCCTTGCCCTACACCTGCTGATCGATAGCTCAAGATTCCCTATCGCTCTAAAAATCTGGACTCAAAACACCTGGCTGACCGACTTAACAACTGTATACGTAGATCTGCCGTAACATTAAAACTGGTGAAGTTACAGTGGCACCTGTTAAGAGGTGAAATGTACCCTGATCAGCCACAACATTAATACCACTGACACATGAAGTATAAAAACATTGATTATCTTCATCTATGGTTGCATCTCTCCAGGGATGGGATATATTGGGGAGTATAAGGTAAACAGTCAGTTCTTGGGGTTGGTGTGTTGGAAGCAGGAAAAACGGACAAACCTAAGGATCTGAGCCACTTTGACAAGACGACTTGGTCAGAACATCTTCGAGCAGGCAGCAGGCAGGTCTTGTTGGGTGTTCCTGGTATGCAGTGGTCAGTACCTATCAAAAGGTCAAGGATTGGTCAAGGATTTCATTGTTGTCAGGGGTCATAGACGCAATCCATGGAGGGCCCCCCTCAGAACTGACAGGACGTCTTGGTGCCAAATACCGCAGGACACCTTCAGAGGTCTTATGGAGTCCGTGCCTCAAGGTAGGCACGAGGGGGGCTACACAAGGTTAGGCATGGTGGCATCTCTACTGATGTTACTATATTCTCATCCCAAACATGAATCAGTCGTGAAATCCACAAGGGTAATTGGAGGAAAGCCCTTTCATGGTGAGAGTCTTCCCCATCAATGCTGTCATATTTCTATTGTTACATTCACCGACTTCAGAGGCAACACCATTAACCCTTGTTATATAGCTCAACAATTAACCTCTGCATCACATCTCATTGAATGAGGGGCCTGCAAATTAAATGGACAAGCATCTCTATCTCTCTCTCTCTCTCTTTCTCTCTCTCTCCCTGTCTCCCGCCCTCTCTCTGCACGTCAGCAACACTCACTTGTCCAGAGGTGTGGAAGCTGGCGGCATCATTATTGGAAATGACTCGGCTCACATTCCGAAAGATAATACGGCTGTCACGGGGGCAGATGCCAAACCCCGTGGCCACAAGAGCTTAGAAAGAGACCCGTTCCCTTTCCAGACTGATACACTCTTCAGAAAAGACATGGAATGTGAGCCACATCATCCACTCTTCACTTAACCGATCAAGTGGATGTATTTTGTACTGAATATCTGGATATTGAATTGAACTGAATGCAGATCACAGGCAAATCGTCTACACTTAAAAATAAAGACACTTCAAATAATTCTTGGAGCGATGCCACCTTAAATATGTAAAGAACCTTTAATTTGGTTTAAAAAAAACTTTACTTTCAAGAACGTAGTTAATGCTTGGTCATGCTTCAAAGAAAGTCTGTAGATGTAGAAGTTCTGATATTATTAGGAAGACCTATACCAGACTGGTTGAAGCTGATAGAAAAGCTACAGTAACTAACAACCATTCTGTACAATTGTGCTGAGCTGAAAAGCATCTCAATATGCATAACATGTTCAACCTTGACGTGGATGGTCTACACCAGCAGAAGACCATGTTGACCCTTTCTGTCAGCCAAGAACAGAAAGCTGAGGCTGCAGTGGGCACAGACTTACCAAAACTGTACAGGTGAAGACTGAAAAATACAGCCTGGTCTGGTACAAAATCAGAATTTGGCACAAACAGCATTAGTTCATGGATTCATCCATAGTCTTGAGAATAGTCCATAGTCAATTTGAAAGTGTGGAGGAACCTCTTAAGGTGCTCTGAGGAACATTTAAGAAAAGTTCTTTAGAACACAAAGGTTCCTTGAAGTGTCCTCAAGGCACCTCCACTGTTCAAAACTGAAGAACCTCCAAAAGTTCCTCAAGGATCTCATACTTTTCACAGTACAATCTGCCCTTTGTCAACAGTCCAGGCTGGTGGAGGTGGTGGAATGGTGTGGGGAATGTTTTCTGGCAATCATGACTTGAATGCCACAGCCTATTTCAGTATTGTTGCTGACCATTGGCATCCCTTCATGGCCACAATTGACCCATCTTCTAATGGCTACTTCCAGAATTATAATGCACCATGTCACAAAGAGCAAAAATCAGCTCCAACTTTTAAGGTATCAGGAACATGACAATGAGTTTAGGGTTCTTCACCGGTCGCCTGATCTGAATTTTGGTAGAATGGAAATTGTGTGATGCAATCATGTCAACATGGACCAGAATTTCAAAGGAATGTTTCCAACATTGTGTGGATTCCAGGCTGTTCTGAGAGCAAATAAAGGCTCTACCCAGAATTAGTGTAGTCTTCCAAATAAATTGCTTAGTGAGTGTTTGTATAGAGCTCCAGTTAAATGAGTTTGGTATATAAAAGTATCGCTATTCATAAAACCACACTTGCTGTCTCACTGTCAGATTTTTGCCACTTGGCAACCATTCACCATGCCTTTTGCTCCAGCTGTCTTTGATCATCTCTAAATTGAATGCTCCCTGAGACCGCTTTACATATTTCCCTTCGGATTGCATTGACTATTGAACAGGGCAGGTTAAGGCATGTTCACAGGTCATCGCAATAAATCAGGCAACCTTTCGCTGTCAGTATAAGGCAGCATCACCATGGTGACACTACACATGATGAAAAACGCTGTCTAAATAACCCTTCAGATGGAAAACAATCTGTTCCCCCTGCAGCAAATGCCAAATTCAGTTACACAGCCCTCTGTGGTCTAGAGTTAGGCTGAATTCATGCCAACTTCATCTACATTTGTAAGAGCACTGGTCAGGTGAATCAAATGTACACAGTTTTCTCTTTACCCGAAAATTTGTTTGTCAGGTTCACTAAACTGGTGCATTGGTGCCCATATTCTGGACAAAATTTTAGTCTCCTCTGATTTGCAGCGCTTCCCTTTCTCTAGTTTCTACTGTGTGTGTATTCTAGCACTCCTTATGAGACTTAACATCTACATCATAATCTAAGTTGTAGTTAATAATGTAGGTACGGGGTTTAGTTAACTAGCGCTGTCAGTGTTTCAGGGTAGTCCCATGCCTGTGTTACCTTCTGGCACTCTTCTAATATTTAAGCCGCTATAGTCAGATCTGCCTGAGTCATTGGCAACACTCTGATACTGTTCAATGTTCACTGTACTTTATAAATCCAGTCAGAACTAATCACTAATCCTTCAGTTTACCTGCTCTGAGGTAATGACTACCCACTTCACAAATGGAAGACTGTCCACCAGGCTCCCCCGCTACCCGTGTCAGGCCAGCTAGACCCCCACCAGACTGACGCCTGGATTCTCCTGGTAGTGTTGGCTAGCTTGCCATCCAAGTTGTGTAGGGTTCACTTAGTTTCACTTCCGATGTTGCGGTTGCCTGTTTTCTTTTCTTTTGCTTGTCAACAAATGCATGTTTACAGCTGTCCTTTGGGCTCCAAGTGCAATTTGTATTTACCACAGTGGTGTAAATGTGAATTAAACTCCCCAAACAAACTGGTTTAAAACAAACTAGAAGAAACAAACTGCAAAAGGAGAATCACAGCATGCATAAAAGCAACCCAGCAAAAAGATTAAGTCTCTGTCCAAAAACTCCTACTACAGGACATTTGCCCATTTTATCTATGTGTTTCAGTAATCCACCTAGCGCAAAGGGGTTCGCCACATTCCACCCCAGAAATGGCAGCACCATGGGGCAGGGAGCACTAGTGGCCCTGGCATAAGGGACCAAACACAAAAGGCAAATATGCAGATCACTCCCTGTGACTCTTGTTCATGTTTATTCTATTCAGTGGAGCTTTGAGCCTGAATGGCACAGCCAGTGCTTTTGGGCATTTGGCGAGATTTCAAAGGACGGCAGTCATGGCTTATACATGAATATAACAATGGACTACCATTAATTAGGACCTCACCGACGTGCCCTATGATGTAAGCCCTGCGAAATCTGTATGAAAAAGACTAATAATAAGACTAATTATTAAAGTCTAGAATGTAGCTGGTCATTGCTGTTAGTCACAAAGGTGAAAAACTAAAATACAGAAAGAAACTAGAAAGCAAAAGCTATTAAAAGCCCCTGGCCACCCTGTGTCCAGATTATTCCAAAACTCTGTCCTTGAAATATAGCATTGAAAAGGACAATGTCAGGGGGAAAATGCATCTTTTATCCTGGCAGTAGTGATTTTTTTAGCTTTGCTGCTCCAGCATCCGCCACTGCAGGGAAGCTCGAGCCCCACGGTCAGTCATTCATATCTGTCAGCCAGTTTGCGGGGGAGTGGGCTGGGAGCGCTAAAGACAGTTTAATGACTCCTAAAGAAGCACTAATGGATTCATGCAGCAGCTATACAGATGTAGAGATAAACTGGGGGTATTGGATGTGTAACGGATAAAGAAAGGAATTAAAGTTGGCATCTTTTCTTAATTGAGTAAACTAGCATTCCATACTGTTGAGCCAGATCCAATAGAGCTGCTACTGTGTCTCTGTTTCACATTGAAGATCATCTGTCCTACATCTTTAAACACCAACAAGGGCGTCATGTTTCTTATGAAGCAAAGAACCCATTACAGATCCCTTAAGGCCCTAAGAGGCCTGTAACAGCAAAAGACCACATAGGGTTTCACTTCTGTCAGCCAAGAACAGAAAGCTGAGGCTGCAGTGGGCACACCAAAACTGGACAGTTTAAAAGTGGAAAAATGTGACCTGGACTGATGAATCTTCATTTCTGCAGAGGGACACAGATTTTAGGGTCAATAATCGCCTAAATGCCACTGCCTTTTTTAGTATTGCTGCTGATGGTGCATCCCTTCACAGCAATACCCATGATAATGCACCATGTCGCAAAGCAAAAGTCATCTTACTCTGGTCACATGAACATGACAATGAGTTCAGTAAGTTCAATAAGTACATTGGGCCTGTTTACACCTGATATTTATATGCGTTTTGTTTCCAGATAAGATCCTATTCTACTTCCCCGTGTAAAAAGCTCAAACCTTGCATACTTTCCATTGCACTTTCTGTAAACAATGGTTTCTCATCAAAATTGTCTCTCTTCTCCAGGAGACTGTGAACGGTCTAGAGGAACGGTGGGGGTTCTACATCAGCTCAATCAGAAAATGCAATGGACTACTTTAAACCGCAAAGAAACTCACTCTCTAATACTGCTCTCATCTATCAAGCAAGAGAGAGAGACAAGCCAAGATCCACAGTAACAGAAAATGCATGTTAATGGAAGGTATAAAGAGTTCTCAGTGGCATTACAACCTTGGGATGTGGTAAAACAGTAGATTTGCAGTATTAAAAAAGTGCTCCTGAAAAATCAACAGGAACCGTGTGATGCAATCATCAGAACATGGTCCAGAATCTGAAAGGAGTGTTTCCAACATCTTGTGGATGGTGAATTGAGGCTGTTTTGAAGACAGTATTAGTGTAATGCTTCTTAAATGTTCTCAGTGAGTGCTTATTTATTATCAATTAGCAAATCAATTTGCAGGTTAACTAAATTCAAATGAACTGAAAAGGAAACTTCAAAGGCAAAGTGTCAACAATTGTCTGACGGACACCAGAGACAGACCAAACTAAATCTATCTGTCAGTTCTGACAAACAAACTTTCACTATCTTGTGGGCAAGTTCATTTCTATCATACTTATTGGTAGATACACTCTACAAAAACACCTCAAGCTATTGCGGGGGCTCCCAAATGGAACAACGTCATTAAAAGCCCATGAGCAAGTTATCTGTCCCAACTCCATACCCATTAACGCCGCCTCTTGTGTGAGAATGGAAACCTAGTCGACTCTTTGTTGACTACATTACGCTTCAGCTGTTGCTTGTTGCGAGTGAAAATGAGAAGCAAGTCACAGTTCATTGCTGATTCTCGCTGATAGCTTATAACTGACCGGTTGGATTTAGATTTTGCTCATATAAGCCGTATGAAGTATATCTGGGTAAAAATAAAATGTTTCAAGTGTTGGAGCCTTGTCACAGTTCTATGGCTTTTGACAATTTTCAGTTGGGTCTAGTCAATCAGATAAACTTGGCCTATTTATGCTCCACCCATAAATGCAGTGTTTTTTAGCAACTGTTGCTAGATAAAGGCTAGAATGGCGGGTGCTATTATTAGGGTAACGTTTTGTGTTTGGTAGGCATTGGCATAATCCCAGATAATAATCCTGAAAGAGGAAAGGTCCTGGCTCTCAATTGGTGCACATGTTTAAACCTTAGCCTTATCCCAACCTTCGCTGGGAGTCCAAGATAATTCCAAGCATAATTGAAACATAAAACTGTACCTGACCCACACCAGCACTCTAAATTTAGTCAGTGTGAGGCGTTATGGCATTGTGTGCTACATGTTCTTGTTAGCCTGAATGACATTTTTTGCTAAACTAAAGAACTCATCAATCACACACAGGTGCATTCACATTAACACAAGCTAATTCTACCAAAACGATGACAATCAAAACACCTCCTTGCTGTGGGATTTGACATGAATGGGAACGTTTGTGGTCTTGTTTGAGTGACTGGAGTTAAATATAGCCCTAACCAAGGCTAAATATAGGCTGAATTAGTTCCCTAGTTCCACTAAAATAGCTTTATCTCTGTGAGAGGCGACAGCACCGAAGTTACAACACTCATGTCATGCGGAGGCCTTATAGCGTGTTGGAATGCAGCTGGACGGATAGCGACTGACCCCCCAGGTCATGATGTAATGGAGTGCATGGGCGTGCTGATGGGATGGGCCGTGACAGGATGGGACTGGACATCTTAAGAAGTGTCAGTAAACCCTTCCTCTAACAGTCCCAAACTGATACTGTAGCACTTCAGGCAGCACGGCAAGGCACTTTTTTAAGAGCTGCATGCTACACCGATCCCACCGCTTGTTCTCAAATGACTCTTGAACAATATTTAACTTGTCCATTCAAGTTCATGGTAATGTAAAATGGCTTCCTATTACCATAAACGGTCTCCAGGAATTGATAGCCATTTGAAGAACTAGTTGTATCTGGATTGAAAGGCTCGTAATGAACGCTCAAAGTTTGCTTCAGATTATCTGGAATAAACACTGAGCATTTATTAAGAGCCTTTTTAATACTGAAAAATGAATAGCAATAGTTCTGTAGTTTCACAGTAGTGTCACATCATATTCTGAGAATTGCTCATGTTGGTTTTTGTTATTTGAGACTGGATCTTTGTTTTCAGCTGGGAGGTCTCCTCTCATACATATGCATTCACCTGCATTTAAATATGTGTGTCTATGAGGAATTCCACTAAAACATAATTCTAACGAATTCTCTGAGGGCTTTGGATCTACCTGGTAGCACGTCATTTCCCTGGACTAATTACCTAGTAATTCACTTTTCTTATCAACTGTTTTCCTGGTAAATACCAAGAACGAGACCTAATTCTAGATCATTTCTTTAGTTATTGGTTGTCTGCATGTGTGGTTTGCTGGTGGTTGTGTTAGATCATGACAGCCTGGCTGTAATTTCCTTGAAACCTATGCCATCTTCTGAAGAGCATCTTTACGGTGACGCCAATCAGTTGCGATCATCTGCCGAGTCTTGCAAACCTTGAAGGCCGTAAATCCAGGTTGGGATAACCGTTAAATCAATCATTACATGCACGTCACGCCTGCCACACTCCAGCGAAACCCAAAATAAACTGGGATAAAACACCCTTCTGCAGATGGTTAAACGTCAACCTGACTTTCCTGGTTGCACTTACAAAGATCCTTACTGGGTATTTTTAGCAACGTTCTTTAATCATTTGTGAATGGGAATAGAAAAACCGTAGCATACTAGCATGCTGCTTTGGCCAGCTGCTCGCTAGGGCTAGCATTCTTGCCGGACTGCACCTACACCCCAATGATAAAACTGGATGGCAGTGTCATCCAGCAATGTGTGAAGATGCTGCTGACAGGCTCAGTTCCGAAAGGACATGTACAACAGGCCGTCCTGACTGCTATCAGCTGTGAGATTCCTCCAAGAGACGTGAATATGTGTGAGTAATGCCGAGGGTCAAAGTTCTCATATTTTGGATGGTTTGTGTCGGCGTCAGATTTGGCTGGTTCTTTTGTCATATCTGTCCCAGAAGGTGGTAGATCATTAATTTTGGAAGCACTAAAGTGCAATAATATGTTTACTTCCATAAAAATACAGCACACTCGTATAAAGATAAGAATAACAGTTCCACACATCATCCACACTTAGATGTAATCGCAGTTCCCCGAAATGTGAATCAGTGAATCTCCAGTGGGATTAGCTGAAAACGGTACAATAACACCGGCAATTATGTGCAGAGAAAGTGTAGGCCCACCCATAAACTCAACAAAGGCACAGTGTGCTGATCTTTCCCTGGCTAGGATGATGAAGTGTTGCACTTAGCCTCTTTCAGGGAAAGTTACTCAGAACTAAGGTCACACATACAGTATGCATCATTAACAGCTGCTAACGAGCTGCTAATGACTTAGACCTACCACAAAAAGGGATGTCTAATCCCCAAGGAATGAGGAAAGACTAAGAAGAAACGAAATACGGGGAAGGACTAGGGCTGCCACCTGTCCTGGGTTCCCTGGATTGTCTTGAATTTTGTCTGTCCAGGAAAAAAAACAATTCCTAAAAACAGTTCCTAGACCCAGAATCCAAGTGAACAGAGAAGCTGATGTGTCGGAAGGAGGACAAATGGGTACGCGTAAGAATCATGACAAGGGTCAAAATGATGCCTAGACCACTGGGTCAAGGCATCTCCAAAACGTCAGGCAGATCTAGTAGAGTTTTCTCAAATTAAGCTTACATAATATGTATACAAAAGAATTTCACTCTCACTGCAGGAACTATTGTTCTATTGTTGGTGCACTTACACTAAATAGACAAAAGTATTGGGACAGCTGCTCATTCATTGTTTATTCCCCCTCCAAAATCAAGGGTATTAAAAATTGTTTATCCTGCTTTAGTTGGAGTAACTGTATCTACAGCCCAGGAAAGGTTTATTACATTTTTTAGCTTTGCTGTGAGGATTTGATTGCATTCAATGAGAAGAGCATTAGTGAGGTCAGGATATTGGATGGTCACCACCTCAACTCATCTCCAGCTCCCCAAATCATCTAAAAAGTATGGATTGTATCGTATGGAGCACCATTATTCCAGAGAACACAGTTCCACTGCTTGACAGCACATTGCTGGGGGGCTTTATATCCCTGTAGCCCATGCCTGGAGTCATGCTGCCAATAGGTTCATATTTCTCTGCTCCAAAGACTCTTATTTAACTAGCAAAAAACTCTCTACAGGGAGTAGACAAGTTGTCTGTGTGTTCATTTGCAATGGGTACAACTAGAAGGGGTGTCCACAAACATTTGGTTAGATAGTGTATTCAGGCATGATCCAGCACTACACAATTAGATTAGGTTCTGTAGCTGAACTGATGTCTATCCATCTTGGGCTGTATTGTTAGCATAGCTACCCATTCCGAACGTTTAGTCACAAATCAAGCCAATGTCCAGGAATTTTACAGGGCTGAGGTGGCAGCCCTGGAAAGGTCATAAGTTCACACTCATTCTGATCTGACCATAAAACACACTGACAGGTTACAGCGTACCAAATAGGGTACGGCAGCTACGTCTGCAACAGCCAAGTCACATGACATGGACCACGATGCTGCTTTCCTGGTACGTCCTTGCGTGAACTGAAACTTCACACAACTCCCCTTCACAGCGTGTTGCTCAACAATCCAGCGAGCCAGCTCTTGTTCTCAAAGTGCTTTCCCCTGATTGTGTGAGCCATAGCAGACAAAGAGCTGATTGCTCGTAAACAGCACGTTGGTCATGCTCACTTACAGTACCTCAGTCCTGCCAGCTCTATGACCTGATTTGTGTAGGGGGCTGTAATCAGTTTCAGCTGATAATGGACGCTGTGACACTTCAGCAAAGGGACAGCGCAGCTTTCTGCCTGAGGGCTGTTCATGAAAATCCAGTCTTCTGTGGGAAATTAGGCAAAAAAATCTCTACTTTAGTATTGCATACGCAAATAGTATCAGCCAAAACATTAAGACCATCCACCTTACATTGTGTAGGCTCCCTTTGCGCCGCCGACACAGCTGACCTTTGGAGACATGGACTCCAAAAGACCTCTGAAGGTGTCCTGTGGCGTCTGGCACAGAGACATTAGCAGCAGATCTGTCAAGTTCAGTAAGTTGCAAGGTGGGGCCTCCATGGACTAGATATGGAGAACTTGGAGGCCGAGTCTTAACACCATGAAATCTTCATAATGCTTAACCTACTGCATACTGGGAACACCCCACAATACCTGCCAGTTGTTTTGGAGATGCTTTGACCCAGTCATCTAGCCATCACAGTTTGGCTGTTATCAAAGTGGCCCAGATCCTTACACATCAGGTCCTTGCTTCCAGCACATCAACTTAAAAAACTGACTGTTCACTTGCTTCCTGGATCCCACCCCTTGACAGGTGCTTGATGTAACAAGATAGTCAATATTATTCTTATATATGTTTTAATGTTATGGCTAATCGATGTATACAGTCTAGATTGACACTGAAATCCTTCACCTAGCAAAGTTTAGCTGTTATGAAACATAAACTGGCTATTTATCATTATGACTAAGTTATGTAACACTTTAAATGCAGAATAATACTATGCCCAAATGTTTGTGGACACCCCTTCTAGCCAATTCATTCAGTCGCTCTAAGTTGCACCCATTGCCGACACTGATGGTCAAATGTGCACACAGCTAGTTTAGTCCCTCTAAACTCTCTAGAGCAGATAAACATTAACCTATTGGCAACATGCCTAATGCCAGGCGTGGGCTAGAGGGGTATAAAGCCCCCAGCGCTGAGCTGTGGAGCAGTGGAACTGTGTTCTCTGGAAGGATGGATGGTGCTCCATCCAATACTTTTTGGATGAGTTGGAGTTTGGATGAGTGGGAGAGTTGGGGATGAGGTGGGATGAAATTTGATTTGATTTGATTTGATTTGATTTGATTTGATTTGATTTGAAGACTGGCCTTGGTATAACTGGGTATTGGAAAGGCTATTGCCCATCACTGCTAACTAGGTGTCAGGTGAAGCTTGTTAGACAATAGATGTCATTGGTCAATTCTAATTTTTTAAGCCCAATTATAATTTATTAAATTAATTAAAATAATTAAAATGTTTAAACCGTGAACTTTTAGAGGCCTGATTTTTCTTTTTTGCTTGGCCGGTACTTACTTACACTGAGAACAGAAGAACTTTCGCATTGGTCATAGGTACTCATTATTTGTAGAGGCCATTTTAGAGATCACAACTTCTAACACTTCGTTTCCAATTAGTCTTGTAAGACTTTCACACAGTTGGGCACTAATGAGCAGGCTTGATCCATGCTCTGGATTGAAATCACTATCACATCACTCAGCAATAGAATATATATATATTCCAAAGTATTCTCAAATACAGCCTGAATCAAGAGAGTGGGAGTAGAGGGTCTGGAGGCTTAGCATAGGGTTCATGGTCATGCACACAGGCCAGTGAAGAGGAGGCCAGCATTTGTAATGCCACAGACGGCTTGGCTTTTTAATGCAGTTGGAGTAAGAGGATGTTACAGTAGCCCTCTCAAACTCTTGGCCGCAATGCGGGAAGACAGCAGAGAGACAGTGCCTTTGAGACTACCAAACGTGTAACCTTTGTTGGGCTGATGGGCAGTGATCCGGCAAAAACTGGCTCAAATTTTGACCTCTACACAAAGCAGTAGAAAAAGGCAGAGTGCTATGGGATAAGCAGTAGACCAGTGATAGCGGAGGTCATTCACTGTAGAAAAACACAACTTTACAGAAGTCTCCTGGACATCTGAGTTGAACTTTTCTTGGTTTCTGAGCTTGTGAAGGTGCTCAACAATGATGCGCCAACAAACACTGATGATTTCTACACCTCTGAGGATGCACATCAAGGCTGTTGGTCTTCAGGGTGGAGGATCTTTTCATAGGGTAGAAGGCCTACCTGGCTTGTATCTTCTTCACTTAACAGTGGAACGGATGTGTGTATGAACAACAGCACCACCACTGTACCTGATAAACCAGAGTGACCACCTACTCACTATCGCTGTCCTGCCAGTCTCAATGCTTCTGGGCCTGTATTCATAAAGGTTCTCAGTGTAGGAGTATTGATCTAGGGTCAGATTCCGGTCTTATTTATGATGACTTTATTGACAGGAAGAGATCCTAGATGAGCTTTGAGCTTTGTAAATATGTGCTCTGGTCAATAGTGGTCTTATGGGCGGAAACTGCCTAATACCTTCTTATTCATGACAACCTGCCTGTCTGCATAAAGAAGATGGACCTCTTAAATTGATTGAGTGCAAGAACAATGTAGGTGTCTAAAATAAAGTACTAGGAAAGGAGGGGAGGTGTTTTTTATGAAGTTCTCAAACAGTCTGGCCTCCTAATTGGGGGTAGATTGATATGGCTTAAGGTTTTTAGAGAGTTTTGTGACAGAGGTTGTCACAAAACAGCTGTACAGAGATCTGAGGTCTGAGCCCTAAGTGAATTAGCCAAATGCAACAGTGGCAAGGAAAACTCCCTCAGGGCAAAGACATCAAAGGGGAACCCATCCCTATTCTGGACAACACCTGGAAACCAAGCAAATAACCTAAACCCTACTCTGGTCTGAATTTAGCCCTGGTATTATTCCTAACTCATGCCCCTGAAGGGCATTTCTAGACTACTAGATGTAGTGGGGCACACGCAGAATTTAGAGGGGCTCATCTGTACCACTCTCCTTGCTTAATATTATTACTAGTGAATTTTTTACTATTACTATCATTACTTGTTACTAATTATTATGATAATTACAATAATTCTGAATGAAGATGCTGGGGCATTGTGGGAAATGTAGTGCCTGTAGTAAAGCTGCTTAGCGATTCAGGACAATACTGACTTTTACCGCCATGATTTTAGTGGGCAACAGGTCATGTAATGAAGCACCTGCCCCTAACCACAACACTGTTCAGTAGATAGTTACTTACCAGTTTAACGTCTGTAGATAATCTATGGGGTGCTAAAGTTCTAAATAAAGTGAGAATGATGTGTTATGAGTTCTGAACGAATATCTTCAATAAAAGTCTTCATACACTTTGTGACCGTGAAGTCCCTTTTAATTGTAAGAGTGGCTTATACAAAGAGACAGATTAAATAGGTCAACACTAGGACCCAAAGAGTAAGTAAACATGGTAAACATCAAAATACAGATCGATAATGCATAAACACACTGACAGCACTGATCAATCGGGGTCTGTATGTATTTATTTATATCTACACACATACAGTGACATCACCAACCAGGCACAGGTGGTGGACCGTCAGGTTCCAGACTGCACTGGCCTACATTGCTGAGAAAAATGCTCAAAAGATATGGTTTTTAGTGTTGTAGTCTGGACATTATAAAATGGACAAAAGTATGTACACAATTCATGCTGCCTATCAATTGTGTGTGAGTGTCTATCAATAAAACAAATGGCTGAACAGAAGTTAAAGAAATCATTTAATAAAAATTCAGATTTACTCAAGTGTTCCTCTACTACATTGTTTACAAATAAATATGTCATCACATAAGTCGCGTGGATCACGCTGTGTTTTCATGAAGGTGAAAAATCTGAGGTTTACATTGAGTTTTTTTGAACGCTGCTTCTGTCTGCCTGTCTCATTGTTGCCAAGCAACAACAGTGTAAAGGTCATTGAGTTGTGCTGGCTTGCAGTGGTTTCGCTAACAAAGAGGAGGTTTAAATTCTAGTGTGAACTAGCAAACTTGGTGCTGCTAGCAAAAAACAGGCTACGCTAAGGCTGCTGTTTGTTGATGTCATGGTTTATATCCGTTAAGGAATGCAGCCACTGATCTCCATGACAACTCTTGCCTTACCTTTGATCTGACTGGTTATTATTAGTATGATGTTTGCATCATATCGGTTTATCGTTTATCACACATCGCTCCCAATTCTGAGACAAACCCCAAACATTCTAGCCAACTGCCTGAATTTCATCAAACACAAACAAACACAAATGAATTTAGTAGTTTTGAATTCGACCAAACATTTCCATACAAACAAACGTAAGCAGCTGTGGTGCACTAAACAAACATTTGTGTTTGTTCGTGGTTGTCCGGTCTGTGTGCTCTGGTCTTCAGACAAACAATAAAGTTATGGTTATGTTTAAAGTGTAAATTCTCCAAACTAAAACTTTTACTATTTACTAATTATTTTGCTAAACATTCATATATCTGATACATTATCACAGTGGTGTCATACTGATGCATAATATTTAATAAATATGACATAAAATGCTTTCCAAACTAAAGAATCAGAGCATCAATCAAATATTTTCTGAATTTATACTGATAACACAAAAGATGAAATGATAAACTTCCATTACTTTTTTTAATATGCCTACCAAATGTGAAAAGCCCATCTTCAGTTGTGAGATTTAAAAACACATTACTGTAAAAACATTATAAAATGTAAAATAAAAATGTTAAATTGAACATTTTAAGAACCCAAAGCTGTTTGGAAAACATTTTACTAACCAAAAATGTCTTGGAAAAGACAACCATAATTACCGCAGGTGAATTTTGGCCTTTACCTTAAAGCCATTTATGCAGTGAACACACACAGTGACCATATCTGCCCAAAGTGGTGGGCAACCATTGCTGCAGAGTTCAAGGTTTGCCCAGCCTGGGTATCAAACCCACAACCCTGTTATCAATAGCCCGGTGCTTTATCCACTGAGCCACCACTGTCTGCAGGGTTAAACCTCATAGTCAAGCCTATTGGAGAGTACTTTGCAACTTGACATGGTGTGAATGAAGTGTGTGATGATTAGGTATGCAGGTATTGTAAAATGCAAATTGTACAGAAGTCTCTGTAGTTACTGAATAATATGCCGTAGTGTTTACAAAGCCTTGGAATGTTAAGGAGTTAACCAGCTGGCTGTAATATGGATCTATTGTCATTATGTAATTCTGTCATTTGTCGTCTCTATGGGCAATTAACACTTGATGTAACATAAGAGAACCTTTTAATCACTGAGAAACTGCCAAAGGGAAGCTAAAAAAGAAATCCAGTTTCGAGTCTCAAGAGAAGAATGCAGGAGGCTGAATAAAAATGATCCTGGAAGATGAATGCTTCTGTTCCCTATAACATTCCTGCTGGCTTTTTCAGTTGCAACACCAGGGAACATGTGAGAGCCCCAGCTCTTGCGCCTCGAGGCCCAGCGCCATCCTGCGTGAGCGAGGGAGGTAGAAAGAGTTGGCATGAGCGATGGTCTCCTGCTAGGGCGGAACTGAAGCAAGCATTATGGAGGCAGACAGGGACTGATTAGCGCTTTAGTGGCTGTTGGCACCTACAGGACAACAGTTAGCAAAGCATGCTGCAGCCCTTCTGGCAGATACCTTTGCTTGCTTTCAACATTACGATCATTTCATGAAACATACTGTGTAAAATCTTACTAAAACAATTGCACTTTGCTGAAGTGAGCCGGCTTTTGCTAACATTGGGTTAGCCGCAGAAGTCGCGTTCACTTCTGAATGGCCGAGGAGACTAGGATAAGTGGGAAAACCCTCCAGTGATGTGGAGGCCTTACCTAAAGCTTTGCTTGGCCACCTCAGTGTGTGACATTTCGAATGATCTGCCCTTCAGATAAAGGACGTGTGGAACAGACTCTGGCACAGCCTGCCATTAAAAATCGTAATTAGCTCTATGGCTCTTAATCACGGAAAGAGCAGTGCTCAGTGATCTGTGCTGGGGGAGGACGAAGCTGCCCAGCTGAAATGTGGGAGCTCGAAATAGATACAGGGTAGTCCATGGAGAAAATGACATACAGACAGATTGATAAACAGAAATAACTGCGGGTTAAACGAGTAGATCTTTGAGAAATACAATCAGTCAGCCAAGACATGCTTGTTATTTGAAGGTTTTTGTTTTTGCAAGCATATGCAGCATACCTAAACACAGGCCTTGCAGAAACTCGCTAAAAAATTGTGATATTTGTGAATTGTGCGTACTGTAACGTGATGGTAACTGTGTTAGCCAGAATGCAAATACCTGTTCATGGTTGGCAAGTTAACTAATGTTACCAAGAGTATCAAAATGGAGGCCTCAGTCACGCTCATCTCGCAAAATGCCATAAAGTGCAAGTGTCTAGACTGTGGCTTGATGCTAACAAATCTCTGTTGTGTACTTTTACATTCCTTTCAGAACGGAATCAACTGAACTTTGTTTGTATATTTGTAACACAGTTGACCCATCTGTTGTTGTTTTTTTCTGGTGGTTTAGTAACAGCAGCAACAGCAACCTTAAAAGTTTTTCATTTGTAATTTTGTTCCATTTTATAGAGTTACTAAAGCATACTGTGTCAGAAATCACACAAACAAATCATCCCTGTGGAAAAATCCAGCTCAAGGTCAGCTTTTGCTGGTAGCTGGTTTAGATGGTCTAAGCTGGTCTTTGACGATCAAGGTGGTTGAAAAGCTGGTCATCAAAAGCAAAAATATACCCTACTCTGGTAAGCTATCTGGTTAACCAACTCTTGAGCAGCGTAGTCTATGTTGCATTTGATCCAGGTCTTGTTGGTTATGCTGGTGGACCAGTGTGGTGATGCTGCTGATGCTGGTCATGCTGGTGGACCAGTTTGTTCATGCTAGTCATGTTGGCCAAAACAGTTGGCTTAGTCTTGTAATTATATTAATTTATGTAACAGTATAATATTAATATAAAAATGTACATTTGTTTGATTCCCCAAAACCCTTTTCACGGTTATTTTGTACTGTGTTACTTTGTAATGTGTTACTCTGTACTGTTACTTTGTACTTTTACTTTGTATGGTGTTACTTTGTATTGTTTTACTCTATACTGTAATTTTGTACCATATTACTTCATACTGTTATTTTTACTGTTACTTTGTAGCATGCTACTTCATACTTTTACTTCTTATTGTGTTACATTATTCTGTCACTTTGTACCATGTTACTTCATACTGTTACTTTGTACTGTTACTTTATATTGTCTTACTTTGTATTATGTTACTTCATACATTTACTTTGTATTGTATTGTGGTACTTTATACCATGTTACTTTGTATAATGTTACTTTACACTGTGTTACTTTGTACTGTTACTTTGTATGGACTTTTATGTTACTTCATATGTTTACTTTGTATTGTGTTACTATATACTGTTACTTCGTACTGTTACTTTATACCATGTTACTTTGAATAATGTTACTGTGCACTGTGTTACTTTGTACTGTTACTTTGTATTGTCTTACTTTGTAGTATGTTACTTCATACACATTTGCTTTGTATTGTGTTACTTTATATTGTCACTTTGTACCTTGTGATTTGGTAGTATGTTACTTACTTTGTAATGTTACTTTATACCATGTTACTTTGTATAATGTTACTCTACACTGTGTTACTTTGTACTGTTACTTTGTATGGTCTTTTATGTTACTTCATACATTTACTTTGTATTGTGTTACTATATACTGGTACTTCGTACTGTTACTTTATACCATGTTACTTTGAATAATGTTACTGTGCACTGTGTTACTTTGTACTGTTACTTTGTATTGTCTTACTTTGTATTATGTTACTTCATACATTTACTTTGTATTGTGTTACTTTATATTGTCACTTTGTACCTTGTAACTTTGTAGTATGTTACTTTATACCATGTTACTTTGTATAATGTTACTGTGCACAGTGTTACTTTGTACTGTTACTTTGTATGGTCTTTTATGTTACTTCATACATTTACTTTGCATTGTGTTACTATATACTGTTAATTTAAACTGTTCCTTTATACCATGTTACTTTGTATAATGTTACTGTGCACTGTATTACTTTGTACTGTTGCTTTATATGGCACACAAAATGACTGTCATTAAAAACATAATACAGAATGCTAATGCCCAGCACCTGTTTAAAGTGTATGCTTACTCTTCATTTTCCCAGATGGATGTCACTGTTGCTCAGTAAGGTCATTTCAGAGGAATAAGTTCCTCCGAGTAGCATTTTTCCAACTGAAGCTGCTTCATGTTGCAACTGTTTGTTTTATGTTTATAGAAAGTGATAAATGTTCTTATAAAAAGCAGCAGACTTTTCAAGCTGAAGACGCTGTGCACAGTTCATGCAGGCAACAGCCCAAGCATTCAAAACATTCAAAACATCCTGTGCTATCGTACTCATATTGATCAGTCGTTGTGTAACAAAATAAGTGCTCGGATTCCAGTCCTGACAACAGCAACATCTAAACAAACCATGTACTTTTTCAGCTTTGTGTTGTTCTTTTAAAAGGCAGCTGGTGTGTATCAGACTGTGTATCGTTGGGGCAGTTTCTTTGCGTACTTCTGCAGGTTTGCATCTGAAATGCCTTGTGAGTTCAAGATTCCATCAGTGAACACAGGCTCACAAGCTCACAAGGTTTACACCTCTATGTTTTACAGCACTCTTAGTACAGTTTGATGTTTTACTATGAAACAACCCCCCCCCCGCCCTTCTGCCCGCCTCCCGACTCCCTCCCTCTCTCTCTCTCTCTCTACCATCCTTATCCTTAATATTTAATGTTAATATTTTATTTATTCAATATATTTTATATTAATATGCAACTTATGATTAATGTTATTTATTTAATATCCTTCGATGGTCTAATGTGCTTGGTCATTTTTTCTGGTGACAACATTGCTCTGATGGTAGTCCTCACTATACAGATCAGCTGTGTGAAAAAGTAGTTGCCCCCTTCGTTTGAACAACCTGTTGCATAAGTCTTCAATAGGAGTGAGTCACATTCAGCAGGACTGGCTGCATTCATGCTTGGTTGTGTTCAATAAGCCGAATCTAACCTTCCGCTCAGTTCAGTTTGGTTAACTGGTAGCTTGAATAACTGAGGGGGAAATGACTTGCTTACAGAAGTGATTTGCATTTTGGATAATTTAGCTCTTTAAATAAATGAATTAATACATTTTAAAACATCAGTTTCTAATATTGCATTTCCTTAAGAGACTTCAAAAAGCATTTATTGTGTCAAATATTCAATAAGGAACTTCAGGAAGGTGACAAACAGACAAAGCCAGCAGGATCAGACTGGTTTGATATGAGCACCCCCTCCCTCCCTCCCCTCCTCCATCCTAAACTCATGTGGGGGTGGATTACCTGTCTAACGCCCCCCACCCTTTCTCCTCCGCCCACTGCCAGGATACACTCGCCCCTCAGCTCGCATGACTTTTGCTGAGGGGGTGTGTATAATAGGGGGAGGGGGGATCTGCTTGTTCCAACCCCCGTCGTTTGTTCAGGCAGGAGCTGTGACGAGAGCTCGGCGCATATAAGAGCGCACCAGGTGGGACAGCTGAAGGGCGAGGGAACGAGCCAACACCACCGGGCCATTCCACCCAGCCAGCCAGCCTGCCAAGCACTCACACACACTCACACTCACTCACTCCTTCACTCATAAACACACACACACACACTCTTAACCCACCCACCATGTTCTCCAGCGTCTCCGTTCTCTGCTTGTGCTCGCTGCTGCTGCTCAACCTGGCCGGTGCCAAACCGCTCTCCGGTCTCCAGGTGAGTCCAATTTTACGCACGGCAAAAACAGCCACTTTCCTTTGAACTGAGCTCATGAAAACGTGCACGCGGAAAGTGAATGTTGCTGGTAAACTGCACATGAACACTTACTTAGTTTTTTTTTGCTTTTTCTACTTCGTTTGTGGCCAATTTACCTTTTCTGGTGGCGTGGAAACGCTTTTACGCACTTGGATCAAGTCTGTTGCTTGGCTCCAGCCCGGCTCAAACTTTTGTGCGCTTCATCCAAGAGTCTTTTTATATTAGATCTGGAAATGTACTTAGAAATGTACTTCCTGTTAATGTTTTTTAGCAAAGGGTTGAAGGCCTAAACCTTTTATCTTCTCTCTTTTATTGTTATTGTTATTGTTGTCTTCTGTATCTGTTCTATAGGAACAAATCTGTATATTTTTTGCAGCTGTTATACGTTGCTTATCAAGTTAATATATTTTTTTAATTAAATTTTAAAAACAGTCATGAAAACGCTGAACGTGCATTTGTAAAAAAGGAAAAAATACAGTAGCCTTACTGTAGCTTTTATTTGTACCCCCAAATAGTGCCTAAACTCTGTCTTGTTCATCATTAGTTCTTTATGGATCTACACAACAGCATACCAGCATGCGTGCCTTAATGCACCCCCCATTTTCCCTCTCGATCCTCAGACCCTCAAAGAGCTTCTGGAGGAGGAGCAGGAGGGCAATCTGCCTTACTTGGGCACAGCAGAAGACACGGCAATGGAGCACAGAGGCTCGAGCCCCGAGGAGCCCGGCAATGAGAGCGCACTGGAGCGCGTGCTGGGAGACCTGCTGGCCGTGTCCAAGCGCTCGTGGAGCCGCTTCAAGAAGGGTGGACTGCGCAGCTGCTTCGGGGTCAGGCTGGAGCGCATCGGCTCGTTCAGCGGACTGGGCTGCTGAGCACCAGGTAACTGAACACTAAGCAACTCACCTGAGCTGAGAAATAAAGAGGGAGGAGGGAGGGGGGGGGTAATCCTGACTTCATTTATACATATTATTCTATGTCCTGTTTTAATATAATATACTCACTAAATATTCATTAGTAATTGTGTTGTTTTTTTCCTGCAGGCACCATTGCTACTGGACTAGAGGGCACTGAGACCCTCCTTACTTGAAATTCTTCGGGCAGGGCATATCTTTTTTTTTTTGTAATATTTTTAATTTTTTAACTATTATAACTATTATGAAGTTTACAGTGGATGTGTATTCAGAGCTCACTGAAGGAAATCCTGCTTTGGATTGGCTTGCTTCTAAAGGTGTACATCACTTCAGCACACATGCATAAAAATGTCTTAAAAATGGTGCAAAGTACAAAAGTAAACTAAAAGCTTCAGCTGTAAAGTTTGTTGGTGTGATGTTTGTTAATGAGCACGTTTGAAGCAGGTCAATTAAATGCACTATTTGTCCAGTGTACGTTCTGTTGTCTGAGTATTATTTGTTTTCAGTGGCAACTGTGTAGAATTGTAAATAGCTTTTTTTTTTTTGTAATCCTGTCGTCTATCTGCTGCTTTTTACCGTTTCTTCAATGTATCTATTTATTTCTTGTCCAAATCTGTTCATGTCATAGAGTGTATATGTGGAAGCGAAATAAATATTTTGCATAATAACTGTGATGAGCTGGTATTTTTGCTGGGACTGAAAGCGTGCTTTTGGTGATTTGGAACACTTATAGAGATGTTCTTACAGTAAATGCTCAGAGCTTTTCTGCTTTTTGACCAGTAGAGCTCTCAGGTCAAGGTCTCTCTGATATGCTGTCCACCAGTTCCATGATAGTATAGAGATTCCTGGCATAATATGTACTTTGTAGGCAGCTTTTGATTAAAGAGGAGCACATAAGTACCATCAGGGAAGATTATATTAGTGACATATTTCTTAATTGTCAGGCTACTTCAGTTATCATAAGTAAAGGGGTAGGTAGAGTAGCCTGAATGGTACTCAAGTAGTTGTGTGTTTTGTGCGTAAATAAGTGCGTGGTTGGTGTGGCACAACAGATAACACCACTACCTGCCAGTGAGCTATTATACCATGTGGGAGACCAGGGTTCGATTCCCAGTTTGAGCGATTGTGCTGTGCTACACTAATAAGAGTCCTTGGGTAGCTGCATTGGCTCACCTCTGTAATATGAGTAAGTCGCTCTGGATAAGAGCGTCAGCTAAATGCCGTTAATGTGTTTTTTTATATGAAATAATGACATAAAGATCTAAAGTACAAGTAAAAACAACCAAATTAGCACCACAAAAACATACTATTTGGACATGTCAGGTGCTCTTTAAGATAAACAAAACCAAAGACACAGGCCGGTTAGAGCTCCGGGCTATTGATAACAGGGTTGTGGGTTCGATTCCCGAGCTGCCACTGTTGGGGCCCTTGAGCAAGGCCCTTTACCCGCTCTGCTCTCTGGGCACTGTACTCACTTCCCCTAGGCCACTTGTGTGTGTGTGTGTTCACTACCACAGATGGGTTAACTGAGGAGGACACATTTCGCTGTACATAGTACAGTGACAAATACGTGCACCTTTACCTAAATATCATCTAATGCTGCCTCATTCACTTACATTAAAAAATGTATTTTCTTCTGCTACGAAGTTCTAAGATAAGTAATGCATTGTTGTAAACCTTAAACTTCAGAGGTGGGAACAATAGCTCAGATTTGGTAACTTCTAACATACAAAAATATAGCTCATTGACAAGACATTGACTACTTTCTCACAAACATACTTAGTACAGTCAGGTCCAAAAGCATTTGGAAGGTAACATAATTTATGTAAGTTGGTCTCTGTATAGATGTTTACAGACGTCTAGACTTTCAGATTTAATTGAATGGATTTAACAGTAATATCGCATCAACCATGTGGGAATGCTAACCATTTTTTACGTAGTTCCTCTTTTTAACAGGCTCAAAAGTAATTGGACAAATCTACATAACTATGAATATCGTTTCTGTCACGCAAAAACATTGTAACTCCAAAATTGCAACTTTATAGCAGAAAGAAAAAACTATTCATATTAACTATTCAAACTATAGCATTTCATTTAATGTGAGACATTATAGCTCTATACACTTCTGAATTCATCCTGCTACTTCAATTAATAGTAAAATGTTCAGTAAACACCAGTAAAACAATGGAGTTCAATGGAAGCCATGCATGCCCATGTCATAACAGTGCCTCCATCATATTTGACAGATGTTGTGGTATGCTTTTATTTTTTCTTCATCTGCAAGTTAGTCTTGGTTTCTTTTGGTTTTGCTGAGCTCACCAGTGCATTCCTTCTGTTTTAAGCATGTACAGAACTATTGATTTGGCCACTTCATCACACCAAGCTCTTGCTATCTTTCTAATAGCTCGTCTTTCAGGTTAATGATGGCCTACTTCATTTGCATCAACACCTCTTTGGACCACATATTGAGGGTTCCCAGAAACAGCTATCAAATGTAAATTCAACACTTGGAATCAGCTCCAGATCTTTTATGTCCTTAAATTGCCATGAATTAATGAGGGAACAGTTCACACCTGGCCATGAAACTGCTCATCAGTCGCCCTGTTACTTCTGAGCCTTCGAAAATGGAGGGGCTTTATAAAAAAGGCTGACATTCTTAACAAGTTAACCTCCTTAACTCTTTGGAACCATTGGTGGTCCCCCAATCCCCCCCCCCCCCCCCCCGCCCCGTTATAACATAGGAACTACTCAGCCAGTCTGCATTACCTTTGCATGTAGCTACCACAGAGTTTCTTAAACCCCTTGAAATAAAATTGGAGGTCCTACACTTTACTCACATCTTGATTACTTTATTGCAAATATATTAGGGTGATGTACAGAAGCAAAATAACAAATATTGTGTTAGTGTCCAAAGACTTATGGACCTTAATGTTATACTTCAGCACATGTAACTGAACAAACATAACTAGTTACTATTTACCTGTCATGAAGTAAATGCTGGCCTACATGCAATATGTAGAAATGCTGGACTGGGTGGCCGTAGTGCATAATGATAGAAACGGCATTGGAAGTGCAATTCCAGAAGCTTAGACAGATAATAGACTGTTACTCAAACAAAGGTAACAAATATGAACCTTCTGTTACAATCCCTATTATGCTGCACTATTATTATTCACTCTAATAAGTATTTTTAACATCACTGTCATTGTTGATATATATATATATATATATATATATATATATATATATATATATATATATATACAGTCATGCCCGAAAGTATTCATACCCCTGGCAAAGTTTGACTTAAATTTACTTTTATTTAACCAGAAATTATATTTTTGCCTGGAAATGACACAGGCATCTCCCAGGAGATAACATGATGATGTACAAGAGGCATCATTGTGGGAAAAAATATTTCTCAGCTTTTATACACATTTGAACAAAAAGTGGCATGTCCAAAATTATTCATACCCTTCTCAATAATTAATAGAAAAGCCTTTATTGGCTATTACAGCAATCAAACGCTTCCTGTAATTGCTGACCAGCTTTTTGCATGTCTCCACTGGTATTTTTGCCCATTCATCTTTAGTGATGAGCTCCAACTCTTTGAGGTTCGAGGGTCTCCTTGCCATCACCCTGATCTTTAGCTCCCTCCACAGATTCTCAATTGGATTCAAGTCAGGACTCTGACTGGGCCACTGCAAAACATTAATGTTTTTGTCTGCTAACCATTTCTTCACCACTTTGGCTGTGTGTTTTGGGTCGTTGTCGTGCTGAAATGTCCACCGGTTCCCAAGGCCAAGTTTCTCTGCAGACTGCCTGATGTTGTTGTTGAGAATCTTGATGTATTGCTCTTTTTTCATGGTGCCATTTACTGCGATCAAGTTCCCTGGTCCATTGGCTGAAAAACACCCAAAAAAACAAGCTGAATTGGCTGAAAAACAAGCCTTCAACACAGGGTTGAAGGCTTCTCCTTTTTTACGCCAAATGGTGCACACATCATTGTGGCCAAACAATTCAATTTTTGTTTCATCTGACCATAAAACAGAACACCAGAAGTCTTCTTCTTTGTCCAGATGAGCATTTGCAAAGGTCAAGCGGGCTTTTGTGCGCCTTTTCTGGAGAAGTGGTGTCCTCCTTGGCCTGCGTCCGTGGAACCCAGCAGTGTGCAGTGTCCGTTGAACTGTCTGCCTTGAGATGTCGCCACCAGCAGAGTCCAGATTCACCAGGAAGGCCTTGGTGGTGATCCTTGGATTTTTCTTCACATCTCTCACTATTCTCCTGGCCAGCACAGGTGTCACTTTTGGCTTCCGACCACATCTTCTGAGATTTTCCACAGTGCGGAACTTCTTGTATTTTTTAATAATACTTTGCACTGTAGCCACTGGAACTTGAAAACATTTTGATATGGCTTTATAGCCCTTTCCTGACTTGTGAGCGGCCACAATGCACAGCCGCAGGTCCTTAGTGAGCTCCTTTGTCTTAGCCATGACTGTCCACAAACCAACTGCAGAGAGCTGCTGTTTTTCTCCTGTTGAGTTGATTAAAACAGCTGTTCCCAATGAATCAGGGTAATTAGGATGCTTTAAAACAGCTTGGACTATTTGGAATGGTATAGAACTTTGGATTGTCCCATATACTGTGACAGTTTTCAAAGGGTATGAATAATTTTGGACATGCCACTTTTTGTTCAAATGTGTATAAAAGCTGAGAAATACTTTTTCCCACAATGATGCCTCTTGTACATCATCGTGTTATCTCCTGGGAGATGCCTGTGTCGTTTCAAGGCAAAAATATAACTTCTGGTTAAATAAAAGTAAATTTAAGTCAAACTTTGCCAGGGGTATGAATACTTTCGGGCATGACTGTATATATATATATATATATATACATACACACACACACACACACACACACACATATATAAATATATATATATATACACACACACACACATATATTTTACTGCTGATCATGAGAATTACAAGACATACACTAATAGAAAACGCCTCAACACATCCAGCATCCATCAACATAGGAACTGAAGTTGGTTGACAGCTATAGTTGTACGTTTGGGGTCATTTTGGTCTAAAATTAAGTACTGAGCTTGGTAGTGGGAGTGGGCTGTTGCTACTTACTAACCACTCTGCTTTATTTTTTTTACATGCACTTACACTTTCCAATCACTATGAAAAACTCTAATTTTGTACCTTTCAGGTGCCCCTGAGGAACATGACCCCACAGTATATCAGTGACATGATTAGTCCATGTATTCCATGCGGGGCACTACGATCCACTGCTAAATTATAATGAACTGTCTCACATTCTCGATTAAAACATAGGGGGTGTCTGTACATTTTCTATACCTGCCAGAGACTGTGGAGTACATTGGCTTATGGGGTCAGATCTGCCTCAACTGCCTCCAAAAACTTTTTATCTCAACTTGGAACTTGTCTTTCCTTCATGGCATATGATTGGGTCTAAGACTATGACTTTTATCCAAAGTATTTTCTATAATCAAGAGGACCGACATGTATTTTATGCTGTATTTTGATCTAGTATGATGTGCCTTTTCCTGTTTTGTACTGTGTACTATCTTGTCAGCTGTACAGCACTTTGGTCACCTTTGGCTTTTTCAATGTGCTCTGGAAATAAACTGAAATTGAACTGAAAACTGAAACTGAAGAACCCAACAGTTTCCGATTGGTTTTCATTTAAACCCAGAGTTTAACTACTACCATTAGCTCATGATTTACAATGCACAACAGCGACAAATATCCTGACAGATATCCTTATTAAATGAATGAATGTATTGAGTGAATGAAGCAAAGAATGAGTCATTCGGTAAGCTGGATTTCTGTTAGTGGACACGGATGTGAATAATAATAGTACAATCTAATTCCTTTTCCCAATGGAAAAGATGTGCATTAGTCATTTCTTGGGTATCATACACTATATCAAGGAGAGAGCGACCGAGAGATCCCTGTGGTGCTCAGTATTATTACTCTGAGACATGTTTACAGCTGTGTTTAAAACTACATATAGGCCTCACTCTGAATATTGAGGAAATTCAAAGAAGGTTCTGGAGATGATTCGTGGCTTCTGTGGTAAGAAAAAAACTTTACATCTTTAACCCCTTACCACTCCAAGACATATTATACACTAAGGTGTATTATTTAGTAACTACAAGGACTTCTGTGCAAACTGGCGGGTTATTCCTTGCTTTTACATTTACGGCATTTAGCTGACGCTCTTGTCCAGAGCGACTTACAAGGTTACTTGTATTACAGAGGTCGGCCAATGTAGTGTTAGGAGTCTTGCCCAAGGACTCTTATTGGTGTACCGCAGCATAGCCACCCATACCGGGAATCAAACCCCAGTCTCCCACATGGTGTGGAAGCTCAGTGGCAGGTAGTGGTGTTATCTGTTGCACTACACTAACCACTTTCCTTGGTAATAGAAGTTTGTAATACCACTTTCAGGGTTGTTTAAAGGGTTAAACAGAGGTTGTTTAAACAGGTTTGTTGTACTCACACATAAAATGTCATCCATCCAGAAAAAAAATAGGCGTGGTTCTTTTATGGAATCACCCCAAACAGTCCTTTTTTAGCACCTTTGTGTTTTACACTGTAAGCTGTGAAACATCATAAAGCCATCCACATGGACTAGGAAGAACTAAACCAATTATGGCCATATTTAGCAAGGTTAATAGCAGCCTGTTAATGATGGAGATGAAGAGGGGAGGGTAGA
The DNA here is from genome assembly GCF_030463535.1 of Salminus brasiliensis. NCBI lineage: Eukaryota > Metazoa > Chordata > Actinopteri > Characiformes > Bryconidae > Salminus > Salminus brasiliensis. The sequence continues at coordinate 37,691,089 of NC_132883.1, read as the reverse complement.
AAAGTCTTCACATATCATTAACCACATCATCTTTATTTATAATGTTTGGACTGTTTGCTGATTTGAAGCGTGTGAGGAGGAAGTAATCAACAATAAAATGCTCCCAAACTCCCTTTAAAGGATTACAATGGATTACTTGATCTGTGCAGGTATTTTCAGCATATGGTGTGTAATTTCACGGAAGCACAAGCGCACATTCCCGGGCTTGGTTCTAAACAAAGCCCATCAGAGGCTATGTCATATGGCCCATATCTACAATGATGAAGCTTTAAAAGGACTTATTTCCGACAGCTAGCTTTATCAGAGTAGGTGTTGGAATGCAGCAGGCAATTCCTGACATAACTCCGCGTGGCAGAACGTAAAGTATAAAAGAGCTCCACAGCTCACTTGGGGTCATACACACAACGGACAGAGCTCCTCTGAAAAAAAAATCTCCTCTGAAGCATCTGTTTTGCGAAGGAACCAAGAAAACATGCGCCCCTCCCATGTTTCTTCCGCTTGCTTTCTCTTGCTCTTGAGCGTTCAACTCCTGAGCGCCCTCCCACTGCAAAGCGGGGCCTTCACTAACGAAGAAATGGATGTCGTAAAGGTGAGTATGATCCACCTCCTTCCAGCAAATTATCAAGGGGAGGTATCTAAGAGGTAGGCCCTAACTCCTGCCTTTGGCTCTTTGCAGCTTCTGCTTGAGCGTCTTGAAGAGGCCATTTCAGCTCCAGTGCAAGATCAGCCAGGATCGCCAGAAGTGACAAAGGTGGAGGATGAAGTAGTTTCAGCAGAAGAAGGCAATTCCCAGCCTCAGGTGGATGCGAGAGATTATCTCTCTGCCCGAGACCTGAAGAACGTGAAATTCGACTCTGGCTCCAAGAGATATTCCACATGTTTTGGCCGTAGGTTGGACAGGATTGGATCCATGTCCACTCTGGGATGCAATACGGTCGGACGCAACAGTGAGTTTCACTCTACCGCTGCATTGGCTTTAGACAGGGATTTATGTGGATGTCTTCATTACCTTTTAATTGACCATAAATGAGCTCAAGTGCATTCTTAAACACTTTAACACCAATTACTATTCCTTTTTTTTCCAGGTCCAAAAAGGAAATGAAGTCTTAAGAGTCTTAACATCTCTGATGATCCTGCTTTGAATGCCAAATGAATTTTTAAATATGAATTTATATTTATTTGAGTATTTATTGAACGGCCTACATGTAAACTTGTATTTATGTACGTCCTTATTTAATGTTGGTTCAATACCATTGTATATCTAATGTTGAAATGTTGTTAAGTTCAATAAATGTTTTTGAAGCACTTTTCATGTCATTTAACTTGCATCTGGGGTACTCCAAAAGAAACAGCTTAAGTACATCTACAACAAGCATTTCCATGGTCATTAGGCCTAGGCCTATTAAAGGGTTGTACAAAGTCCAGGCAATGCCTGCTATTAGATCCTAAGCTCGGTAAACTCCCTTGTGTCCCCCTATGTGACAACAACAAATGCCTTCTGTCTATATTTCCCATAATGGGAAAGGGAATATGGAAATGCCAGGCCACAACCATTTCAGTCTGAAAAACATTGCAATTTTAGTTCAGCACCATGGAGAGCGAACAAAGCCATAATGCTCAAAGAAGCTAAAACCTTTTAATAAAAATGGTACATGCCTTTCTGCATGGCAGTTGGAACCCAATCAGTGAAACATAGGACTCCCTGCCTGTCTACCAACAGAGATCATAATTTTAGGGGAATAGCATCTCCGTGCTCATCAATAAAGCTGTCTTTACAAATTGGCCTGTCAGTCAGAAGGCACCCAAAAAACTTTCTGGACCTGGATTCCAAATAGAAAGGAGGATATTTGGTAAACAGTATTAAGTAAAATTTTAATGGAGACTGACAAAGGCCTATTGCACCAGACACTTCAATTATGTATACAAGACTTTCACTCCTCCAGATAAACACACAAGAACAATCTTAATCTCTGGAACTTCATTGTTTTTCATTATGGATGCCAGTCTAACTGACATTGCTTTGGAAAAAAAAGATTAAGGATACAAATAACACTGACTTTAAGGTACAATGGCCTGATCCTTTTGACACATCATGTCATCTAATGGCTGCTTCTTCCCACAACACATGGTTCCCATATGGTTATCCCACCCAGAGTTTAGCAATGGACACTCTATAGTCATTCTCATTGTAACCACTGATCATTATAAGATTAGGTAGATTCGTCTAAAACATGGCTCGTAATGGCTATGCAGTTAATGAGGACCGGCTGGCATGGCCTGATTCACATTCATTATATTAGTCATTATTAGTGATTAGTGGAGTTTTTCCAGATTAAACATTCCTTTAAAGTCATCTGTTCTACTGGGATCTTCGCATCTTAAACTCGAAACGATAATTGGTGACAGGCCAGTGCCACTACATGACCCATCAATTCTACACCCCTTCATGCCATTTTTGCAACAGTGTTCCCCTGAGGAACCAGGACCTTAACTAGACCCCAGTACAGCTCAAAGCTGCCTGACAATATTCATTATAAAAAGTATTATACCTTAGAATTAAATCACTTATGACACATTTCATAATTGGGTCAGTCCAAAGGTCACAGCAGCTCATTATATTCACATCTTTCACATCTTGGTTTCCTCAGGTTTCCAGCTCATGGTCTAAATATGGAACACCCGTGGTTTCACCATACAAATGGTATATTTAGGTGTAGGTTGGAGATATCAGTTGTGAGGTGATGCTGGAACAACGCAGGGTATGTGTAGTGGACGCGTGCCTATCGGTGCACGCCACGTCTTCGTCCTGCCCTCAAAACGGCTCCTGAGGTCACCTACTGTTTGCATCCGACTTGTTGCCTGCCACGGGTTTTCGCAACAAAGGCACATCACGTAGCACCAAACAGCCACTTAAAAGGAAATCTACCCTGAAGCCTTATCAAAGCTGAGGTGTTGGAATGCACTTCACACGGTTGTGAAAGGATGAGCCCTGGGCAGTCGAGTGTCCCTATAAAAGAAGAAGCCCAGCACACAGCCTGGCCAGAGCGCAAGAGTCAAGAGCCAAAGGAAGCCAGGGATGGTTAAAGGACTTATTCTACCAGGACTACTGGTCCTGCTCTGTCACGAGGTGGCCGTCCAAGCTCATGTTTTGTATAGACATAACTCGGCTAACAGCATCAGCAAGCTTAAGGTACGTCTACAACTTTTATTTTGCAGTAATGAGCATTTTGTTTAGCAGGTTTAGATTCTGTGTGTGTTGAATCAAAAAGCCAAAGTTAAGTCAAGCTAGGAATGTTTCCATGCTGTAAAGGTATTAAGTAGGTATAAACTAGGTATTTATGACTCTAGGAGGTTCCTTAAGTGGACTTACCTAACTGGACTCACTTTAAGGTAGCACTGAGTTCTATCTTCTATTGAACCTCACTATATCATTACATTGGGGAAATTTCATAGGCAGCAATGTCGTCCATTAACCCCTTAACCCTAAATTTATTATTTCAGCTATTAACCCTAAAGCAAAACTACTGTACAGCCATTTACCTTAACAGATTTTGTGGAGTCCCACAGGGCTCCATTCTAGGGCCTTTGAAACTGATGCAAATTATGACAGTAATGAAGCGTGTTCTCATATCATAAGCAAATAAATAATATCTTCTATGCCAACATGACAACAACAGTTAAAAGCCATTGCTCAAAAAACATCAGCTGCTATTCAATTTCTTAAACTCCCCATGATGATATTCAGAACAAGGAAACATTTGGACCCACTTTTGGCTAAACCACTTAGCCCAGCATTACATTTACATTTATGGTATTTAGCAGACGCTCTTATCCAGAGCGACTTACAAGGTTACTCGTATTACAGAGGTGGGCCAATGTAGTGTTAGGAGTCTTGCCCAAGGACTCTTATTGGTGTAGCGCAGCCACCCAGACTGGGAATCAAACCCCCGTCTCCCACATGGTGTGTTAACTCACTGGCAGGTAGTGGTGTTATCTGTTGCGCCACACCAACCATCCCCTGGAGCATCCCCTGGAGCATCCCCTGCTCCAACTCAGGAGGGATTGGTTAATTAGGTGGGTTAGAGCAGTAAAGCTGAAAAGTGAAAACAGCCCAAGAACCACCGACTTAGCCTAGTGCTGAATCTTGTCCATTCTGTTCCTCAGAGTTTGCTGCAGCAGTTTGAGGAATTGCTGGCCCCGGTGGAGGAATCCGAAGGAGTCGTGGATTACGAGGACAGGAACATGGTGCCAAGTCAAAGCCAAGCTTCTCCAGGCTGGGAGAAAAACAGGGAGGAACAGGCCCCTCCAGGTGAGGAGCCCAGTCCAGAAGAAGACCTTGAGGCGCAGAAGAAACACCTCATTGATCTCCTCCTGTCCACGAGGAGCAAGGGGTTCTCCGGCTGCTTTGGGGGAAGGCTGGACCGCATTGGCTCCTCCAGCAGCCTCGGGTGCAACTCCATGAGAGGTTAAACTTCGGTGAGGGCTCTCGTCCAGCTCCGCAAAGAGACTGGATCTAATATGTTGGTGTTTGTAGTTCACAAAGGGCAACATGCGCACACATAATCCAGCATGGCCCATGCCGAGAGATGTTGAACCTGTCAAGGATTTGCTCTGTTCTGTAAGTTTAAGTTGTGGAAGTGCGAACGCAGTTCATTTATGATTCAATTTTACATTTTAATCAAGCTTTTGTTGTAAAATCCTGCCTTGTTCCATCTATTTGCTTTTAAGCACATAAATGCGTCTGCTGATGCACCTCCATTTATTAACCTGTGGAAGCTGTGTGAGCGCTAATGGGGGCCTAATTGTTTTTCTTTGTATCGAGAAGAATCATATCATCATTGCGTCTATTTTATTCACATTGTTCTTATGTTAAAAGCTCAACCCAGTGATTTGATGTCTTGCTGATTAGGAGGGTATTTTGTTCTCTGTGGAAATACTTTGTAATGCACTTCATGCTCAAACTGTATGTAGAGGCAGAGGTTGATTGTGTTCGATTTGAAGTGTTTTTGAGATGTATGGATTGATAAAGAGCATCAGTTTTTTTTTTGATTGATTTTTCTTCATTTTAATTAAAGAATTTATCTGACTTTATTAAAACAACTCACACTTGCTGCTTAATCTGCTTGTTAGCATATGACAAAGTGCATGTTCAGGACAAATATTAAAATTTTTTTACAGTGCTGGATGAGACCACATTGACTTTAGGCTGTCTTGGTATGAATAAACCCTTGGGACAAACAACTTTGCAGAGATGTTGCTTCATGCGTCATGACCACACCACAGTCAAGAAACTAGGTTAACATACACTTTTAGAAATGGCTCTTTGAGAAATGCCATAAAATAACTACCAACAAAGAAGTCTGGCACATAGAGGGTAGTGGTGTTACCCACAACGGCTAGAGTGTCACCTCTGAGCTGATATGAGATGCTCCTTTAAGTGACTCAGCTTTTTGTTTTGAGGAAAGAAGTGCAACATAGGTATAACAGTCTATAAAACACAGCATCACAACTGTAGATCATTGGTTACATGACCACACCACAGTCAAGAAACTAGGTTAACATACACTTTTAGAAATGGCTCTTTAAGCAATGCCATAAAATAACCACTTTTGGTTTCATTTGAAGGTTTTTTTACCAGTTTAAATGTTCCTCTCTATTTCTAAACATAGGGCCTCATTCACTAACTAATCTTTAAGACTTTTCGTCAATTTGTTCTTGAGAAAAGTCCTAACAAAAAGTCTACATGTGATTCATGATGTGTTTTTAAACCGCATAATTATTCACAACTATGCTCCTACAGCGACCAATCTGAAATAAAACATTGGTGAATGTCCGACCCTTCATGAAAACTCCATATGTGGCCTTTAAGAAAAACGTCTTCTTAAGAATGGTTGGCGAATGAGGTCCAGGGTTCTTTATAGAACCAGAAATTCGCTCAAAGAACCATTTGAGGCATCTCTATTTTTTTAAGAGTGTAGGAGATTCACTGGAGTCAAAAAAGCAACAGTTTATCAGATTAGAACACATTATCGCATAAGAACACATCATCCGTAGCAGAAACTTGTTAGAGTGCACTGGAAAGACGTATAGGCAGAAATTCCTTTTGCATTGCTGCATTCTGGCGAGCAGCTAAAATCATGCCTAATGGACCGGGGGTTATTAGTGGCCACAGAGCTACAACGCGACAAGGACCTGGGCAGCCGCAGCAGGAGGCTATTAGCATTGAGCTTGTCGACACCTGCACTAACCTTTACTGAAAAGCCAGAGCAGCATTCCCTTTAATCCTATTATCTAACCCCAGCAGGGCCACTCATGATTACATGAATAATGCTTGGGTTTCTGAACTAGGCCACACCAGACGCCTCTGATTAGACAGCCGCCGAGGTCCTCTCGTTCTCCACATCCAGCACAGCCGGCTCATCAAATTCTAACAGACTGTCAAAGGCTCATCTTCGATAACTTTTCCAGCTCCTCAAATTACACAGCCTGCCCACCCACCCCCGAGAGGAAAAGGACGGCGTGCTCCCATCTCGTCCAATTAGAGGCCAGCCGTGCACAGGAGTTGTCAGGCTCCGGCCCACACCTGCTGAAGGTAAGGAATGGCGTTAGTCATCCGGTGTAATTAGTGGGCTCCCGAAACAACGTGGTGACCGAGGCCCAGAAAGGTGTTGATCTGCTTCCTGCTTCTCATACAAAAAAGTCAAATGGGGGTCATTAGAGCAGCCTTTGGTCATTGATCATTGGTGCACTCGCATGGAAAGCCAAATTTGTCAGTTTCACAATATCACAAGTCCCACACACAGGACAGAACCACAGTTAACCCCACTGATAATAGGCCTAGAACACAAGGAGGCTAAAGCAGTAGGTGGACATACTGACAATTTCTTACTCCAGCCCATGCTAGTGTCACCTGCTACATACTACATACTCAATCACACTACAGAGGTGGGCGAAAGCAGTATTACGAGTCTAATTGGCATAGCAAGGGGTGTTTTTTCAGTACAGAGGATTGAACAAAGAAGTCTGGCACATAGAGGATAGTGGTGTTACCCACAACGGCTAGAGTGTCACCTCTGAGCTGATATGAGATGCTCCTTTAAGTGACTCAGCTTTTTGTTTTGAGGAAAGATTGCATCATAGGTATAACAGTCTATAAAACACAGCATCACAACTGTAGATCATTGGTTACTACTTTTACTTTCCTGAACAACTACGACTGAAAAGGACTTGAGAGTGTGAACAACCTGTATAAGGATAAGGTAGATGTTCTTCCTAAAACATCTACATTCTACCAACATTAGAGAGAGGTTCTTCACACTCACACAACTCATGGACATAACTGTCCTCTAAAGAATTGTCAGTGTGAAAACACATTAGGGGCACAAAGTGGTTCTGGTTAGGAACAGTCTATACAATTGTGCAGGGAAAAACATAGCCTGGTCTGATTAATCTCAATTTCGTATGAGGCACACAGATGGTAGGGTCAGAATTTGGTCCCAATGGCATGAATCCATGGACCCCAATTGCCTTGTTAGAACAGTCCAGGCTGGTAAAGGTGGTGTAGTGATTGTGATAGGCTTGTTAACACTGATTAGGTCTAGCTTTGAATATGGAGTATTGTTACCTACCATGCGTATCCCTTTATGATTATACATTGTCAAAAAGCAAACGTCATCTCAACCTGTTTTTATAAATATGACAGGTCAGTGTTCTTCAGCAGCCTTCACAGTCATTGGATCTGACTCCAACCAAAAGTTCTGGGTCTTAAGGAATGTTTCCAACATGTTGAGGAATTCAATGACAAAGAATTGATGCTGTCTTGAATGCAAAGGTAGGCCTTACCCAGTATTAGTATAGTGTTCCTAATAAAGTGCTCAGTCAGTACTTCTCCTTATTGTTGCCAAAGCTAGTATCACTTCTGAGTAGTTGTGACTAGTCTGGTCTGTCGTTCTGGTCTATTCCAGGTGGCTCCATTCCATCCTGTAATGAAGTAAAATCTATTTGAGATGACTTGACAACTTGACATTGTGGAACTTCAATTGAGTAAAATCTAAGAACAGCCACCATATCTTGGTTGACTGACTACATTTGGGGTAATTGGGGAAATTGTGCAAATTTGACCATCAACTATGCTCTACATATAAAGAGTCCCAAAGCTTTCTCAATAAATAAAGCTAGCATCTTTAAACAACTTGTCCAAATCAATGCATTCAGGCACCCATTGCTGCACACACACAGCTTGTCTAGTCCATGTAAAGACGAACTGACAGCATAGGACTCTCTGGAGCAAACAAACATGAAACTATTGGCACCATGCTGCCTAATGCCAGGCGTGGACTAGAGGGGTATAAAGCCCCCCAGCATTGAGCTGTGGAGCAGTGGAACTGTGTTCTTTTTTTGGATGACTGGGGTGGTGAACATCCAACATGAATGCAATCAGATCTTTACAGCAATGCTCCAAAAGTTACTAGACAGCCTTCCCTGGACAGTAGAGACAGTTACTCCAAACAAAAGCAGGATAAACTCTTTTTTTTTAAATTTACTTCCTTGATTTGGAAAAAATCAAGAATGAGCCCATATAGTGCATGTTTTTAAAAATAGCACGTAATAAAACCTGTAAATAAGAATTTGCCACCAGCAAATTCCATTTTACAGGGGAATGTTTTCCGGCTGTGATCGTGCACATTTTGAAGAGTGATGCGCATAATGCTTGAATGGATGGCGACAGGCTGAGTAAATTGGATCTCACCATGAGATGAATTTGCCTGGCACTTCGTCTACCCTGTCCAGTCAGGTTTCTCTATATCAATTAGACCCTCCTACACAAACCTCCTTCCCCTCACCCACATGTCAACTGTATTTTCAACTGCCCTGTGAAAAAAGAAAGGACCGAATACTTCTAGAACAGTCCAACAGGCTCAAAATATGCATAAATGGGGGTCAGTCCAGAGAACCCCATCTCGGCCAAATTCACTGCTGATCCACTTTGTGACTTCATATCACATTCACTCACCACACAGAGGCCAGTGGGAGCGGAGACGACCGCTACATGGCAAAGTGGGATTCCACCGAGGACTAGCAAACTAGCGAGTGACACATTGTTAGCCTCGTTTCCGAAACGGATCTGCGCTGAAACGGTCCATGTCTGACACATCAACCTCCATTAAGGGGCTGTGCGACGACTGGCCAGCTGGCGCTGTCAGGCTCTGGTTGATGGAAGGCCCTGCTGGGAAAAGCTGAATAACAGACAGGTTGTTTGTTGGTTTGTTAGGTTGTCAGTGCAAAGCACCAAGAAACAAGTAACAGTGGTATTTACACTGCCTCTCAGGTGGGCAAGCATTGACTTGGGATCGGTGAAATGTGTCTTTCACTTTATTGAATAAATAAAAAATAAAAAAATAAAAAAAGGAAGTGTATCTGAATATTATGTCCACCCCTGGTTTGGAATGAACTCAGTCCATTAGATCAGCTCCACTTTTTCTGAGATTTTAGGAGCTTTTTGTAGTTCTATAACTCCAGACTGTAGTCCACCTGCCTCCCTGCATGCTTTATTAGCCTGCTTTAACCCTGTTCTTCAGTGCTCAGGACCCCACAGGACCACCACAGAGCAGGTATTATTGTGAGAGACAGCATGAAACAGTTGTATGCTCAACAATTGCGTCTCGTACCGATTCAGTAAGGGGCAGTGCATTTTAGATTTAAATGAGGTACGATTCCGTAGGCCATCATATGGAACTGGTGGCAACCCTGAACATTGTGTTTGGCAGTTAGCCTCATTTGATGATATGCTCAGTCAGGATGGCGTCCAGAAACTTTACATGAAGTCAAATTTGTTATTGTGTAGAGTGAGTCAATGGGTAATAATTATACCTGTCAAAGCCATACATGATGTTCTGCAGCAATGTGTTATTTTGTCAGGTGACAGAAACAGTAGTAGCTCAAACAGAGGAGCGGTAAATACAGAGGCAGTGTCACAGGTCAGGTGAAGTTGAATGAGGCCGGAATTCAGTATAAAGACCTAAATGTCAAATCCTGAATAACTTTTTATTATATAATGAATTATTTATAAATGCTAACTGTTTTCTAACTGTGATGCTGTTGGTTAACAATTACAATTGTGTAATTATATTCTCAGGAACATACTGACTGAATAAAAAAGCTCCCTTTAGGCTTCAGATGACATGGCATTGCGGTTTGAAGTCCATCATAAACTCACAAAGCCTCAGTTTCCAGGAAGCCCCCTGTGGACCACTTTTAAGTAATCAACATTGTCAAAAGCAAGCCTACACCCTTGATTATTTAAACTATAACTGCATACCTAACATAATGTAGCGTGGGGGGAATGACTACACACTGCTGGTGAATGAAGGGGGAAAAGGCACACGCAATATGTGGTGTCATGAGCGAATGGGAAAGGTGTTGGTTTTACTCAGGATGTATCGCACAAACAGACCTACTGTATATTAATGAACCACGCACAGCTGACCTGTTTAAGAAACCTCAATATGAGACAAAAGGAGAAATCCAACACTGCGATTTGTAATTATAAAAATGTGCTTCTTTTAAGCTTGCATGGGCTACTCACTGTTCATTTGCCAATGAAGACAGACTAAACTCAATTATTATAAGCTGATTCAACTCTAAGATCTGGAAAATGATTGAAATGTTCACCCAACTTAACATAGTTGAGTAATATGTGGGATATATCCAGTTTGACATACGACAATATAAATTAGAACTTCATTTATTTGGGTAAAAAAAGTGCATTGTATATCTAAATACATAACAATATATAAATATATTTATTTTCACCCTCCTACAATCCTTGTTTTTATATACTTGAGTACTATATTACCATTACCATTATACCATATTATTACCATTACCATATTACCACTTGTACGGTGTTGCACTTGTGTTCTGTATGCACTGTGTCTATGTTGCACCACGGTCCTGGAGGAACGTTGTTTCGTTTCACTGTGTACTCTGCATGTAGTTAAAATGACAATAAAACCCACTTGACTTGACTTAATATATTTGTTTCATTACTTGGTGTTCTTGTTCTTTTTTTTGTGTTTCACTGTTATTACTTTTTATGATTTTTATCCATTGTGCTGTGATTATATATAATATTTTTTTTAATTGTGCTTTTTTTGCATTGTTTTATTTTTATAAGTACTTATAAGGTTCTGTACAAATAAAGGCTACTGTTGTAAAATAAATTACAACAACAACAAAAAACAATATTGGATACGAGGTCTTAAGTAGCGATTTTCAGTACTCCTTCCACCACTGGAATTAAACAACTGACCAGAATAACTGGCAATCAAAGCAAAGTCTCCATTCCCAAGCTTGTCATAACGTTTATTTGAAGTCAGGTAAAGGCACAGGACAGTCTTTGCATTACTCTCAGTATGAGCTCGTCATAGGTAAACATGGGGCAGGACAATCCAGAGGCCAGGTGCATCAAACATCTCAGAAGGAAACAACAAGAAAGCAGACACAATACATAATACATCGAACATCGGCACGCTTGATCTGAGAAGTTAGATGATACAGCTGAACAAGAACAATCCGGGGTCATTACCTGCCAAAACAGTGAGCTCATAAAGCTTTCTTCATAAAGCTTATGTGTCAGATACGAAAGTTAGGGCTGTGGAAAGCCTAATTTCAGTTCAGTTCAGGTGAGTTGAAGCTGGACTCACTAGCAGTACTGTAGCTATAGCCCCAATCAGCCAACATTAAAACCACCTGCCTAATATTGTGTAGATCTCCCTCATGTCACCAAAATCTCTCTCAGCCCTCCAGGCATGGACTCTACAAGACACAGCCAGCATTACATAAACCAGCTGCCCTAGCTTGGACCACTTTTGGTAGACACTGGCCATTACAGCATCACCCGCGGAACACCCTACAAGACCTGTAATTTAGAAGATGTCGTCTAGCCATCACAATTTGGCTCTTGTCAAAGTGGCTCAATTCCTTACACCTGATCATTGTTCTTGCTTCCAACACACCAACTTTAAAAACCGACGGTTCACTTGCTGCCTAATGGATCCGCACTGCTTGACAGGCATCGGATTAACCAGGTAATCAATGCTATTCACTTTAGGTCCCATCAGTGGCTTCAATGTTATGGCTGATTTGTGTAGCTTGCCTAGAGTCAGGCCATAATTTGGGTCATCTTACCTTACATCTTACTTAGGATTCGAAAGGAAAGAGTTTACGCTAATCAGCGTCAACACTCAAAGAAGACCTGCTAATCTCAGGAGCAGGGAATTGGACATTGTACCCCGCACATAAAATGCATAGTTAAGTTAAAAAATACTTCTAAAAATTAGCTAATATACATCTTATATATCCTCAATATATATTAGATATATAGCTGTTCAATTCATTGTTCAATGTTAAGAAGAAAATAGCTAGATATTTAACAGCTGATTGCAGACAAGCAAAAATGACAAATGCTGGACTTCCACATCAACTCACCTCAATCTGAACTCCTTTCTTTCTAAATTTAACTGAGATCCAGTTCCCAGATATGAAGGGGTCAACCGATCATGACAGAATATTCCACTATGATATCTGAGGGGTGAATAAAATGAAAATTTCACAACAAAAAAAGTCTTGCAACAGAACAGAGCTTCAGGCAAGTTTCTTTCCATCAATTTAGTGTACTTGATGCACAGGATCTGCATTCAGAGAATATGAATAGAAAGAAAACCAATAGTATGACATAGTAAAACATATAAAAAAAACCCCCTAATATTACACTTCATAGAACTGTTCACTCACATAGGCCAAAAATATAATACTGATAGATCAGAGCAATTTTAAAGCACTTAAAAATAAAACAAATCTATAAGTCGCAGCATGTCATTAAAAAATAATAATCTCAAGGAAATGTAATCTTAAATAAAACCATAAACACACAAAAACAAGGAGGAATGCTTAGTGTATGAACATGTGCCCTCATTGTTCAAGCAGATACTATGTACATTGCAGCTGTGTCATGCTGCAAACAATGTGTGACTAATGTGAGAGTACATATCACGAGCAGATTACATTTGTAGAACTACGCAATGCCTACGTGGGTTTCTACCGCTGAATCACAGTATTAGAAATGCCATTAATAACCTGCAGCTGTCTTTTAGGTGGTTTGATGAGACCACAAACGCACCCTGAGAAAGTTCATCTGGGTCCCCCCCCCCCCCCCACACACACACAATGGCAAGCAGTACGGGGACGGTTACAGCTGAAGAGCAAGCGATTCGATGGATCAGGCTAAACATACATAACAATATGATTAATATAACTCCTAATTTCTGGCACTACTCCTGTGGGGAACAGCTATCTGTTCAGGCCCACCGTTCTCATTTGAAAACCTCAAGACAACATACAGTGTGGCGCTCCTTAAAATATGACAACAGCAGGATTACAGCTGGTCCCCCGTCACGCAATCAGGGAGCGCTGTCTTCCACTTCTCTGGTTAATTCTCAAATGGAATTATTCAAGCTTCAGTCAACAAATGCTAGAAAAGCCCTGATCCTGTAGCCACGCTCCTGCAAAGTTGGGTTTCAATCCTGATCTGTAGATTAATTAGGGGTGGGTCACTACAATCAAATATATTACTCATGATTGTCAGTACTTTTCAAACACTGAAAAACTGCATGCATCATAAAAAAAGACAGATTATAGACAGCCTGTAAACAACGACAATAAAAAAATAATCAGTGTATATTAACGTTGTAGACTGCACAGTACCAAGTAGCTAATAGGACATCAGCCTATAATAACATTATCTAAATGACTTCCTTTTACCAGTTGGTAGATTCTTCCTCCTGTCCCTTCTTAAACATTTTATTTTTTGGAAAACTTTGAATTTGAAATATTGTGACCTTATATTATATCTATTTTTCCAATTTCCCCAACCTTAGTTTCAATATTCAGACCTTGAAGCTTCCTTAAAATCTTCAGGAGCTCAATCGAGTTTTACAGATATAGATATAGCTGAAACTAAACTCTGCAGGATGGCAAATCCCCACAAGCTGGACTGGGCATCGTTGGTCTACAGTTCTGGCCACCTATACTCACTATGAAGATGCTTCGAAATATTCTCTTTATACCATATTGGAGTAAAAGAAATGAACAAAAACAAAAACAACACAGTTATTTCTAAGCTGCAAGGAATGTTTTAGACATTCGTTTTAAAAAATGACCACTTCCATCTTTCCAGTTGCGCTCAGTGATTCTAACCACGTTTAGTGCAGAAGCATGTTCACATAAATACAAATATGCATACCGAAACGGTAGCAAAAACAACAAAAGCAACAAAAAACAAAAAAAAAACAAACAAACAAAAAAAAAAAACAAATATACTCAATGCCCAAAATAAAAGTGCTACAGTGAAGTTGGTAAAGCAAGGCAAGGTACTCTTCATAGATGAGAATGTGGCTGGCTTTGTGCTCAAAAGTGAGTGAGCTCATGTCCCAGTTTTAAATGAGTACTTGGAAACGTCTTCATGTATGTACTGTATAGATGTACTGTATATATGTTCTGTATGTATGTATGTAGATGAGCGTGTGTATCAGTCAATAAGAACAAAGTACCATGCTCTAGAGGTCCAGAAAGTGGCCGGAATGGCTTTAGGGTGAGACCAAATTGGGTTTCACGCCTGTCAGTGGTCTAGTGTGAGTTCAGACCAGCCCATGCACGGCTGGGCCCAACTGTTCTGCAGCGGGAGTGGGTGGAGGACGATCCGATCGCGTACAGAGTGAGCGCTCGTCTTAGATGGTGATGTAATGCTGCCGGAGCTTGGCCATCAGAAACTCATGGGTCAAATTGTGTCTTGTGATTATTCCCACAATCTGAAAGAAATTAAGCACACAGTATTTATCCTCATGGGCCGGTAAGAACCAAGACAAATGATACTAATATGTTGGACACTTTCATTTCTGTGTACCATCACAGCTGCTATGAGAGCCTAACAACCGGGTACAAATTACAATGCAAGTGGCAATTATTGGGGCCCAAGCACTACGTGCCTTTATGGAGCCAATAGAAGGCAAAAGGATGAGCAAAATTTTCTGAATGGGCTCTGTTAATGCCAATGTGTCAATGCACCTTTATTTAAAACACACCTCATATACAACATTGAGCCGATACATAAAACATAGATGAAGGGGGGGATTTATATATTATAAAACAAGTAAGGCATGAAACAAAAAAGAAATAGTACATGTTTTATTTAGAAATCATAAAAATAACAAAAATGTTAAGTCAAAGAGCCAAAAAAAATAACAAAACTGAAAATAAGTCAACTAACATACGCAATTTATATAAAATGTTAACTAGAATTAAATAGTGAAATAGTTTCTAACATTACCCTTTCAATGTTTATAGCGGCCTGCCAGGAGTGTGTAATCTTACACAATCACTGTAGAACTTATGACCTTACGCTGCTCATGTTCATGCTACCCGTGTTTAAGAAAGTAAGCTGGCCTAACGAAGAAACTCAGCAACTTTTGTGGTTATGGAACATCTGGGTTAGGAGGTCATGTCAATCCCTGCATGACCTCCTTATCCAGTAGTCCACAAGTATATGCACAGACTAATCCTGAGGACTACTGCACAAATCTCAAGGCTTTAATCTAAGAGAGGCTCTTCGTTGAAGTAATATTATATGTGTATAATATTGCATTTCACAATGGATGTAAAGTCTTAGGTAAGTTTTTGTACATGCCTTCATGGCTTCTAAAGCTAAGCCACGCTTGAATATCCACTTGTAATGAACTTAGTCTGTTCTGCTTTGAAGTTAAATCAATGAAAAGGCGACTGCTTTAGGGAACATACCTCTCCTACTGCATTGACCACAGGCAGGTGCCGCAGCCCCATGGTCCTGAACAGGTTGAACACCTGCGAGACGTGCGTGTTTGGTGACACTGTATATGGACTAGGATTCATGTATGGGGTCACATCCTGTGGGAACAGAGGAAACAGCCATGAAAAACAAACAGAGACGGAG
This sequence comes from Salminus brasiliensis, assembly GCF_030463535.1. Taxonomy (NCBI): domain Eukaryota; kingdom Metazoa; phylum Chordata; class Actinopteri; order Characiformes; family Bryconidae; genus Salminus; species Salminus brasiliensis. Next base: position 37,675,065 of record NC_132883.1, on the reverse strand, counting down.
GCAACGAGGCTAATTAGTTCTGAGAGTTTAGTGAACAAACTGTTATTACTGCAAGTCCCACTTCATAGCAAGGGCACTTCGCTACTAATTGATAACTAATTAGTTACCAATTAACTCAACCCAGGCTTTTTCTTTCCCTGCCTCACTCTCCCTCACTTTCTTTCAGTCTTACTCTCTCCATCTCTTGCTCTCTCTCTCAGCAACAGGATGAGCACTGCTCTGGGGGTTGCAGTTTATTAGTAGAGTGCGAGATCGGAGATGTACTCTGCCGATGAGATGGCAATTGAGGAAGCCTCACCACAATCATGCGTGGGTTGAGAAGAGCTAGGTCCAGGTCATGAATGTCGGGGAAGCGGGGGTAGTCCTCCGTCATTTCTGCGTATGAGAGCCGTGGCTGAGACGCACTCTGAGCAAAAGAGAGAGAGAGTGTGCGTGAGAGACAGCAGTGAGCACTGCACCCTACAGAAAACTTTTCAGAAAGGCTGACAAACAACTGAATCATACGTTTACAGCCACATGTCTAATAACGGCCAATATTTTGCTCAAAGCACAACATTATACAACAATTTCAGTTAATGTTCACTCCTCAGCTGGATGGATGGAATGTGCATGAATCACACACACACAGAAATATGCAACAGTTTCTTTCTCGGCACAGATCGGAGTTATGTAATAGGTTGTTATGCCTAATTCTTTTTAACTCGTTGAAGTCAAAATATAGTTTGTGAAAACTATATATAAAACTATATATAAAAACGCATATATATAAACTTTGTGATCATGATGAGCTGTGAATTCTGCTTTATGGTATAAATATAATGATTTCAGTGAAGTCTAGGGTGACTATTTTTCTGACTGTGATATTTTTGATGGACCCAATTGTCAAGTAGGAATAAATATTATATAATTAGGGTAACTAGGATTAGGGTATAATTAGGGTGAATATGGTGACCACTACAGTGAGTTAGCTTACGATCAATAAGGGGAATATAGGATGAATGCTGTAAAGGTGAACATGGTAAACTTTAGCGTTTACTGGTTATAGTGAATGTAGTGAACTCTACAGTGACACTGATTACAATGAGCGAAGCAAACTCTATGGTGATTGTGGTTAAGGTGAGCATGGTGAACTCTATGGTGCTTGTTACAGGGAATATGGTAAAGTCTGTGGTAATCGTGGTCACAGTGAACTCTACGGTGACGGTGGTTATACTGAATATGGTGAACGCTATGGTTATTGTGGATGAAGTGAATATGGTGAACCTTATGGTGCCTGTAACAGTGAATGTGTTTGTGGTTAGGGTAAACATGCTGAACAACTAAGGTGACTGCGGTTACAATGAATGTGGTGAACTCTGTAGTGATGGCAATTACAATGGGCAAGGAAAACTCCATAGTGATTGTGGTTAGGGTGAACATGGTGAACGCTAGGTTATATTAACGTCGTTAGGCTCGTTATATTGTACAATATGGTGAACCCTTTGGTGATCATGGTTATGGTGAACCCTACGCTGCCTGTTGAATCTGTTAAACATTTAATATGATTGTGGTTGTGCTTATAGTGAATATAGTGAATGCTATGGTAAATGTGGATGCCGTGAAGTCTATGGGGTCTGTTACATTGACCATGGTAAACAGTATGGGGACTGTGGTTACACAGAACTTGGTAAACTCTATGGTAATTGTGGTTATAGTGAATTTGGTAAACTCTATGGTAATTGTGGTCATGGTGATGATGGTTGTGCTGAACTCTATGCAAACTGAGAAGTATGTGCAGAAGCACATGTGAGGTGTGAACACTGACCGACTGGTTCTCTGCATAGCACACGCCCCGGATCAGCAAGTTGACTAGCTGCGAGCGCAGGATGAGGCCGTGGAAGGTGAGAGGGCGGAACCTCTCTTCCATACTCCACTCCTCGCTGGGGGACTGGTCCGGATATAGGTTAGGATAGGGTACATGTCTGTCCAGAGAAGAACAAGGTGAGAAGCCTTCATTAAACCTTTCAGGTTCAGGTTTTAGGTATTCATTTTAAAACAGAAAATGTATCCTTTTTCTCCCAAATGTACGGTCAATTTACCCACCCGTTAATAGCTCCCCAGCACAAGCAATGCTCCCGACACTAGGAAGGTAAGCACTATCGGAGGATACACGTGAAGCTAGCCACTGCCTATTTTCAAACTGCCTCCGATGTGAAATAGGCAGGGCAGGAAAATTCCTTCCTGCTCTGAGGAAAATCCACACGCCAGATAACAGATGCCTGTGCTGGAGAACATCCCTTTAGGAGTGCTCTCTCCGACTCCAGCCGCTGATGGCAAAGTGACATGGTTCGAAATTGATAGCTCACCCTCCGGGCCATAGTGAGTGGGAATTAGAAGTGGGACATCAGTTGTCCCACTGTAACGAATATTAACTAGGTCTGGTTCTAATTCTACAAATGAATTTGCTGCCATTTTCTAACCATTTAAGGTAACACTAACTTTGGGTTTGTAACTTTTACTCAATTGTGTTCACAACATCTTTACTAAAAAGGCACCACTGACCTCTATTTAGCAAGCACATTAGGTGTTTTAACTACTGGGTGTCAGTGAACTCGAAGATTCCAAGAGGAATTCCAAGTGAAGTTTGGCGGGAGTGATTTACAACTGCCTCTGTTCTCCACAAGCTTTCATTGTTCTTCTAGTCTCCCTTGTCCCTTTTAAAGGAAGCAGCAATTAAGGTTACAAAGTCCTAAACTAACACCAGGACCAAACAACCAGGCTTTACTCTGGACTTGGCCTGCAGGCCAGCATTTACACAGTCATCAAGACTGACCATCCGTCACTGGCCGAGTTCCCAGGGGGTGCGAGGCAGTGGTGCCAATCAGCTGAGAGCATTTACACTCCTTAAAGGAATAGTTGAGCCAAAAAAACTCTGCATGAGCTGCTGCATGCTCTGCAAAAATGCTTCTATAATAGTAAGTTTTGGGGGGGAAAAAATTATATGGTCCTACAGTGTCAAAAACCATAAAAAGTATTTAGTCAGTCACCAATTGTGCAAGTTCTCCCACTTAAAAAAATGAGAGGCATGTAATTAACATCATAGGTAGACCTCAACTATGAGAGACAAAATTAGGAAAAAAAAAAATTCTGAAAATCACATCGTCTGATTTTTAAAGAATTTATTTGCAAATAATGGTGGAAAATAAGTATTTGTTCACCTACAAACAAGCAAGATTCACAGACCTGTAACTTCTTTAAGAGGCTTCTCTGTCCTCCAATCATTACCTGTATTAAAGGCACCTGTTTGAACTGGTTAACAGTATAAAAGACACCTGCCCACAACCTCAAACAGTCACACTCCAAACTCCACTATGGTGAAGACCAAAGAGTTGTCAAAGGACACCAGAAACTAAATTGTAGACCTGCACCAGGCTGGGAAGACTGAATCTGCAATAGGCAAGCAGCTTGGTGTGAAGAAATGTACTGTGGGAGCAATAATCAGAAAACGGGAGACCTACAAGACCACTGCTAATCTCCCTCGATCAGGGGCTCCACGCAAGATCTCAGCCCGTGGGGTCAAAATGATCACAAGATTGGTGAGCAAAAATCCCAGAACCACACGGGGGACCTAGTGAATGACCTGCAGAAAGCTGATACCAACGTTACAAAGGCTACCGTCAGTAACATACTACGCAGCCAGGGACTCAGATCTTGCAGTGCCAGACGTGTTCCCCTGCTTAAGCCAGTACATATCCGGCGCGTCTGAAGTTTGCTAGAGAGCATTTGGATGTTCCGGAAGAGTATTGGGAGAATGTCTTATGGTCAGATGAAACCAAAGTAGAACTCGTTGTGTTTGGAGGAGAGTGAATGCTGAGTTGCATCCAAAGAACACCATACCAACTGTGAAGCATGGGGGTGGCAACATCATGCTTTGGGGCCGTTTCTCTGCGAAGGGACTAGGACGACTGGTCCGTGTACATGAAAGAATGAATGGGGCCATGTATTGTGAGATTTTGAGTGCAAACCTCCTTCCATCAGCAAGGGCATTGAAGATGAAACGTGGCTGGGTCCTTCAGCATGACAATGATCCCAAGCACACTGCCAGGGCAACAAAGGAGTGGCTTGGTAAGAAGCATTTCAAGGTCCTGGAGTGGCCTAGCCAGTCTCCAGATCTCAACCCCATAGAAAACCTTTGGAGGGAGTTGAAAGTCCATGTTGCCCGTTGACAGCCCCAAAACATCACTGCTCTAGAGGAGATCTGCATGGAGGAATGGGCCAACATACCAGCAACGGCGTGTGCCAACCTTGTGAAGACTTATAGAAAATATTTGACCTCTGTCATTGCCAACAAAGGATATATAACAAAGTATTGAGATGAACTTTTGTTATTGACCAAATACTTATTTTCCACCATTATTTGCAAATAAATTCTTTAAAAATCAGACAATGTGATTATCTGATTTTTTTTTCTCATTTTGTTTCTCATAGTTGAGGTCTACCTATGATGTCAATTACAGGCCTCTCTCATTTTTTTAAGTGGGAGAACTTGCACAATTGGTGACTGACTAAATACTTTTTTCCCCACTGTATGTCCCTCAGCAAGTTGTACCTGGACCACATGCTTTCAGGCCATCAACAAACTTTTGTGTCTATGTTTGGTTCTTGGGTTCTTCCTAACCAACCAACCAACCCACCCATTTCCCTTCCAGCTGAGGATGACAGTTTGGGTCTTCTTCCAGACCTTGGCAAAGTGGCTTCCAGCCAACTTGTACTTACATGCAATTGTTTGAACCGATGATCTTGGAATCTGCAGTTTCTGCATTCCCGATTTTCAGATCTACACGGAGCTCCTAGGACTTTCCTATTGTACTGCATGTTGATCAACAAACCCTTTTTTTTAATGTGGGAACAGAGAAGCTACCAGCTGTAGTCAATCATGATCACCAACAGGGACTTAAGAGGCCCTGGTAAGTTAAAAAGGATGCTTCAGAATCTTCCAGCACCACTGAATTAATAATCTAAGAGGGTGTATGTATATTCCTGACCCTGTATGTATGACTTTGACCTTAAACTCATTCTGCCATAGAAAAAGAAGAGTTCAACAAAATCACTGAAAGCTCCATTTTTACCATGACATTCATGTCCATGATGAGCGTATGTAGACTTCTTATCACATATTGATATTACATAACAAATCTACACAATCTGAAGCAAAACTAGTAAGGCACAAGACAAATGGCCGGTCAGTTATATGTGGGATGAATGACCCTTTCTGCCAAATTGTTCCTCTATACCAGAAAAATCTTTTCCTTTCCAGTTACATGTAATAGCTTTTCTCAGGTTACCTACAGGTACTGATGTATTATGGTCCTCTTGGCAAGTCATCATGTAATCTAACACTTCTGTAACAAGAATCCAAAAAATTCTATTGTAACCCCTTTCTCCCTTTCCGAAAGTCTGTAACACTGTAAATTGGTTTCCTGCAGGGGGCAGACACCATGCATATCGAAATAGCAGTACATAAGGGTAGGGTCACAGACCCTGAGGGGAGAGTGCTACTTAATGAGCCGTAACAAACTGCACATGTAGTGAAGCATTACACTCGTTCTCTCAAAGCTCAGACTGCAATATGTTACTTATCGTATTATTACAGTAAACGGGTACAGACTCTCCCATGTCATATGATGCAATTCATTAAGTCACTTGCATGTCATTTGAGTGTAGTGAAAAAGTAAAAGTGCTTCTGTTCCTAAAAAGAAGTCAATCTGGCACGCAAGCATTCTGTTTAAATCTGCACGTGCATAATTCATTAATATTTCACAGAATATATTACTTGATCTTATAAATGTGACACACCTTGCAATATATTAAGACATAAAACATACTTGTACACTTTCTATGTCATGTGGCTTGGCAATATTTTTTTCCTGAAGTTATTACCGTCTGTTGGATCATGTAAATGGCGGGTGTTTATCAGAACACCCACAGAATCACTAGGATTGGCCAGGATGCTTAGGATCAAACCGTCGTCTCTCAGTGTGGCAAAGCAGTGTTAAATGAGCCACAAGGGATTAAAATAGGGTATGTGGACCCAAGCGCAGAGCTACTGAACAACATGAGACTTGAACAAACCAAAAAAAAAATAAAGACCCTAAGCTGCGATACTTCAGGAACACTGAACACACTCTGTAGTGGTGGTGCACTGTTCTACTGTGCAGAGACACCTGCACAAACATAGTAGAGTCATTAGAAGAAAACCTTTCTTGTATCCTGACCTCAAACATCACTGTCAGAAGTCTTCACAAGAACATCTAAACAAGCCTGATGCACCTTGGAAACAAGTCCTCTGAGTGGTCCGAGGATCTCTGGTTCAAATCCCGGGTCATGCTGCTTGCCATCAGCAGCCAGAGTCAGAGAGAGCACAGGTGGCCTTGTTCTTTCAGGGGTTATGGCATTTCCTCCCCATACCACTCTTAATTTGTCAGTATGGCATTAGCTGCCCAGGGATGAGGCATCAGCAGCAGCTCGAAAAGACATTTGTTAGTTTACCCTCCTAGTGTTTGGGACATAGAGAAGTGCTACAGGGATTCCCACAAACAGGGGATTGGGTTATTGGCCTTCCGAATTGAGTAGAAAATGAGGTAAAATTAGAAATAAATTTTCATTAAGAAAAAAAACCAAATAAACACAACTTTCTGGTAAGTTTGGAGAAAATCTGTGCAAAATGTCATTAATAGAACACCTCTCCACCTGTTAAGTACAGGGGGGGATGGTTCAAATAAATCTCAGCCTTTTCTGGAAGCAAACATCAATTACCAGAGTCTAAGGAGCATATGCACAAGGCAATATAGACCCCAGGTTTATTTGAGGGATGCCTTCATATTAGGGTCAGTAGGGTGAGTTTAAGAAATTAAAAGGTCACACCGCCCACCTCCTCTCCAGCATCTGCTGCAGCATGTCCTGCCCCTCTTCCGCTGGCTCAACCCCCACCTGCTCATCACACACGTTGCGCAACTCGCTGGAAGGGTACGACTTCATCGACTGGCATCTCCGTCTCTGCTCCCCCGCCCGTGTCAACACACTGGTTTTCTAGAGGAGATAGATATGATTGATGTGCATAAGCTTTTCTTTTTATAGGATAAGACTTAGCCATTCAGTTTGGCAAACATTTTGATCACTGAATGCTGCATTCTTATGATGCAAGATAACCAAGCTCGATCATCTGGACCAAGGAAGCAAATAACTCTAGTGGGGATCTTTGCAATTGTAAAATGAAGAGAAATCTGTCAGACCTCATTAAACCAAGTTCCTATATTGTTTATTGAAAAGATATGTTCAGTAAAATATCAAATGAACATGATTTCTTAACTATCCCAGATGACATGTTTGATATCAAGAGACACTAGGCTTACAGTGCTAACAGTGTTTTTCAGACTTGGACTGCCTCCAATATAATTTCAGTACTTGTAATCCTAATTAATTTAAAATTTATTTCAAACATTATTGAAAAGCTATGTAAACTAAAAACACCCTGAATAGACCTTATGTAAACATTTAAGATTGAATTGGAACAATTATTTAATATATATATATGTATAAAAAAAATGTATACATTTTGTTTTTTATTTAAACATCAGCTTGTCTGCATTTTGAGTGGGTTGGGGTGTGTTTTTGAGCATGTCTTTATGGAGATGAAACTGGTGAGTCTAAATCCAGTGTCTGTTAGCTTAGCCTATGTTGTCCTAAAATGTCCCAAACTTCAAATGCCAAACATGTGTTTGCAGAGCAACTGCATCTGCGGTGAGTGATACGTTATCATCATTTGATTTATTGCAGAAATAAAACATGCAAATTAATGTTATGTAAATTAAAATTTCTCCCTCCATTATATATATAATCATATAGTATTCTGCATAAATTAGTCAGCCTTAAAGTAATAATGAACTGAATACAAATAATGCAGTTTAAGGTTCTGAACTGGCAAATCTTTTAGAATTTATGGAATACAATTTTTCAAATTATGGAAAATCACAAAATTGTGAAATTCTGATGCAAAGCATTTGGAAAGTAAGAACAGGGCTCAACACCATGATTACTTCTTTCAGTATGGGATGAAATCCTGGATTTTCCAATTAAGATTGCAAAAATGTTTAAACAGGTCACATGCACCATCTAGTGGACATAAAATGTACTGTCTAAGCTCCTGATTTTCTCCCCCAACGTCAGATGTAGTTGATCAGTCAAAACATGTCTGGTGTCTAAGCCAATGCTGCCAAAACATGACGGAAGTTTATTAGAAATGCTAATGAATTTTTATTTAATTGGCCACTGCATGATTTATCGTAATATATTGTATATGTATGATTGTATATGATTATATATCATACAAAAACCTTGTATGTCCATTTTGCTGTTTCCACTTCTTGTAATAATTTGAATCTGGCTGTTCTTTATATTCTTTTCTACATAAGTTTCTTGATGAACCAATAGAAATGCTCCGAAACGTTACTTTTACTGCAATTAAAAGGTTTTTAAGATTAAGCTTTTTACCTTCTTCTTATACTCATATAAAATTAATTAAAAAAAAGTATTGTCTGCTTTATCTACAAATCTACATGACTAATAACCTATTAACAGGTAATCTGCTGATCTGGAGGGTCGTACCTTGAACTTAATGTTGTTGCTGACGAGGATGTTGCCCTTCATGAACTCTTTCTCATACTCGCGGTTCTCCGTGACCACAGGAAAGGCATGATAGACTGTGGTCCTTAGGATGCTGACCAGGGACTGAATGCGCGTGTGGGGGTACACGTACGTCAGGTTAGGCTCCATGATGTCACTGGCAGTCAGCCTGAGGGTCGAGAGAGGGGAAACGAGAAGAAGGATATGAGGCAGTTAACACAGTGCGTATTGTGGAACGATTACAAAAATCAAGAAAGGAAACGAAAAACGTTTTCTCACTTATCCATTTCTACTTCAGTCTCCCACTCCAGCAGCGGGACCCCTCTCAGATGGATGTGGATATCATAAATGCCTTTATTAAAGAAATCTCCTGTCCATTTAGCCACCTGACAAAATACAAAGTCACTTAGTATCTGTAGACAACACAAACAACGAGAAAGTGCCTTAATAACACAGGCTGTAGCACAGGAATCCATAACTATCATTTTGTGAGACATTTTGTATGACATTTTCTATGAATTTCACACATTAAAACATACATAAAATGAGTATATTTAAATAGGACTGCACAATTCATCACCTCTGTATCACTATCAATCAATCGCCACTATATCATCATCTGCAGGACATGGAAATCAATGTACATTGTCAAATTATTATCTTTTTTTTTTTTGGCCGGATATACAAGGGTAATTCACACTGTATTTTCCATGATACACCTCTACACTGTTCTAAACTTTCGGAGGTTCTTCTATTCGAAACTGTGGAGGAATCTTCAAGAAAATGGTTTTACATTAAAAATGTTCCCTGAAGGTTTCTGAAAGCACCTTAAGTTCAAATAGAAGAACCTCCAAATGTTTCTCAAGGATCTTCACTTTCAACAGTGAAACAGAGGCAGATTATACCGGCCCAACGTCACTTGCTTTACTCCAATAGGGCATTAATATCATGACATGCTGGATCACTGACTTCTGGTGAAGTCTGGTGATTCTCTGTTACTTAAAATATTACAATTTCTTGCAGAAAAAAAAATATTGTAATGTCAGTTTTATGAACGTAATGCAGCCTATTCAGAAAACCATTCCACGATTCCAAAGTCATTCCACTGTCTGGAGAATAATTTACAAGCAAACAACATTCAAAACAACACTAGGTCAGGTCGCCCTGTCATCACGGGACCTACAGGTAACCCTTGCCACAGTAAAAGTACAGCATCTACCACCTTAAAAAAAGACTATATATTACACAATATGGACAAAAGTATTGGGACATCTGCCCACTCATTGTTTCTTCTGAAAGAATATTTAAAAAGAGTTTGTCTTCCTTTTGGTGGAGTAACTGTCTCCATGGTTGAAAGGAGGCTTTCTACTAGATTTTGGAGGAGCACTGCTATTTATTCAGCGACAATAGCATTAGTGAGGCTAGCCCCACCTCATCCCCAATTCCCCAACTTATCCCAAAAATGTTGAATGGAGACCCTCACTCTAGACAGCACAGTTCCACAGCTCACAGCTGGGGGGCTTTATACCCCTGTAGCCCACACCTGGCATTAGGCAGGGTTGATGTTTACTTGCTGCAGAGTGTCCTCTCACAGGCTCAACAGGTCAATGTTTTTAGGGAGCTCGCTAATAGTACCAGGACATTTTAGCTACTTTCATATTTACCCAGAGTGATTGGAAAAATACTCTCTAAATTCCCAGGTTTATCAGACGTTCCAGGATGCATAGTAACCCTCGAACACGCAACATGGTTGAAATAGGGGCAGTGGTGGCTCAGCGGTTAGAGCGCCGGGATATCGATAACAGGGTTGTGGGTTCGATTCCCGGGCTCGGCAAGCTGCCACTGTTGGGCCCTTGAGCAAGGCCCTTTACCCTCTCTGCTCCCCGGGCGCTGGAGTTGGCTGCCCACCGCTCTGGGTGTGTGTGTGTACTCACTGCCCCTAACACGTGTGTGTGTGTGAGTGTGTGTTCACTACCAGATGGGTTAAATGCGGAGGACACATTTCGCTGTACAGTCCACACTGTACAGTGACGAATACGTGCACCTTTATCCTTTTATCCTTTAAATGACAATGAAGAGTTCAACCAGTTGCACTGGCTTACTGTTTAAAAACGCTGACTTACCATCAGCGTAATCATGATGGGAAGGCCGTAGGTGATCTCATTGGTCGATTCTATGAGGATGACAGTCAGGCTGATAGTCATGCGAACCACGCCTCCCAGGAAAGCAGCCGCTCCAATTAGAGCAAAGGTCCCTGAATAGATATGCATGCCTAGATTCCTGAAGCATAAAAGAACGCTGGGGTTACTGATTAACATCTACCAAAGATAAACATCCAAAGGTTTCAAAACAAGCAAATAAAAAGTAGCAGCAGAATTAATGTCATCTCATGCCAACTGTGATAAATAAATAAAGCACGTTGTAAAGCATGTGTGTCAGCTAAAAAGGTGCACCAACAATGAAACTGAACACATTGTACAACTTTTATTATATCTATTAATCTTTACTGGGGTTAGCAAGTACATCTACAGCCATCAAACACCTTAACCAGTCACTACCCTCCAAATGAGGCTGTAAAAGGAGATGAATGGATAGCTTTGAACCTAATGTACCTAATGAAAAAGAGGTCATTGTGGCATCGTTTTTGCTTTGCTACATACTGTTAAGATAAATACCTTCTGTACTATTTTTTCTTGAGATTTAAAAAACTACGTAGATCACAAAACCTGGTAATTTACTGCACATGAATATGCTTTTCATTAGCATCTTCAGAAATCCATTTGTCGTCTTACATTTTGAGGACGTTGGCCACTAGGCGTCCGAGAGAGGCTCCACAGAGCAATGAAGGGACGAAGAGTCCACTAGGAACAGAGACGCCATACGTCCAACAGCTCAGCAAAAAGTACAGCACAAAGAACAGTGAGAGGGTGACCGGACTAAAAGTGGCTGGGGAAGAAAAGAAGGGAAGAAAAAGGGGAGATTGTAGTTAGAAAGATGATCAACCCATTAAGGATGCAGGCACCTGGTGCTAGAGATACAGTCTACATTTTACTGCACTGAAATACCAACAAGTAAATCTGCATCCTGTATACAAACACAGGAACTTTGTAGTCAGTGTTATTTATGCGGTCTGTCACTATATAGAAGGCCTATATGAAAAGAAGCTGTTGACAGTCCTGACTGTTAATAGTACAGTTAATTAACTGTGTATAGCATCTCTTTAGAACTTGAGGTTCCTTTGCAGAGGGTCAAAACAAAGAAAGTGACAAAAAAAAAAAAAAAAAAAAAACACAAGACATGACACTGTACTTAGAAAATCAGTCCCATATTTTTGCCACTTGTGTTCTGGCAGAGTAAGAATGAAGTACATTAGCAATGTTTATGTCTGCATTTTTTGCCATTCATTCATTTACTGAGAATTCAAACCATCAAGAAGCAAAAAAAACCCTGCTATCCGCACAGTAGTTAAAAGAAAGTGTGTTATTATGTGTGTTTAATTATGTGCTATTATTTTTCTGTGCCCTTGAGAGTGGCATTTGCTTCTCTCTTCTGATTTGCAACTCTCTGACAGAGGATGTTGATTCAACATTTGGGCAGCACCTATTTTATTTATTCATTTATTTATGTTTGTAGATGTAGATCAATCTTGGGTTTTTTGTGTGTGCGCTCAATTAAAATAAGTTACCCATAATAATGAAACAAATGAATATTTCAACATTTCAGGCTATCAGGGTATTACTTTGCAACAAAGAATACTTCAGTGTACCACAACAGGTAACCCCTGTTTTATGTCATAGCAACCCATTACCTGAAATGGAGTATCAATATTTTTACTTAATTACCAGAAAACTTAAAATGGGCATGACGTATTTCATCACTGAGGTAATATATAGTTAAGGTATCATTGGCAAATGTATTTTTGCAAAAATGTATTTTATAAATAATTTTAAATGATTTATTCTCTCACTCGTACCTGGTCGTTAAAGTAAGCATTACTGTTATCATAACAGTAATGGCGCAGAAATGACTTTTGACATGGGCTGATGTAGACACAGCATTTACAGTGCAGTTATGCAGGTGTCTTAAGAGGGCAAATGACAAAGATAAGCCATCCACACTTTTCAAAGCTTACAGAGTAAAATATAAAATAATAAAATAATAACCGTGTGCAACTTTATTAGTCGCAGCTTGCTCTTTGCAGCAATCCATGTCTGTATCCAAATACTAGACACTTCTACTTCGCTTGGTGCTCTATTTTTAATACACAATTTGTGTGTTATTGTGCAATTTGGAACACAGACAGTTTTCAGTGGGCACAGCTATCCTTGCAGCGCGTCAACGGATGTTATGCAAATCTACTTCCACAACTGATGACGTAGATTACATCAATGAGTCGTCCCGGCTCAATCAACCAAAACAGGACTGATGAGGATCAATGCATCAGGGGCTTTAGAACACTTGTGTGTGACTCACCAGCTGGTGGCCAATTTAGTGTTTTTGCATCCAAAGATAATCCATGACAGCTTTAGATATGGAAAATATGGAACATTGGTGGAGAAACAGACAATAGCCACTAACAGAAGCACAATATATGATGACCCACATCATTCAAGTGGGTGGCACTGATCAATGACCCAAGCAGAACAAGATCATCGGTCATGGCCTATCATCAGATATTCAGAGTGACTCATGCTGGCACACTTTATGAGAGTGTGGCCCATCTTGTGTATGTCTCACCATCTTGGTGGAAGAGCTGATGTATTGCAATCTCTTGAGGGTTGAAGAAAAGTGTTGCCATGTCATTGTAAGTCTTATTGGAGCAGAAGAACTGTCGTATGGAGGAGTTTACGTCCTCGTTCGAAGACACCTAGAAAACAGAAAACTACTGTAAACAAATATGAAAATGACAACACAGACATACATATAAGGGCTGGGCAATATGGTAAAATACTGTCACTATATTTAAAGACTTTTTCCGTGATACACAATATTTATCATGATACATGTAATCACAGACTATAAACATCAGTAGCAACAGATTCTTATAAACTACTATTCAGATAGTCTGTATATACATACACACACACACTTTGTATCAGAGCAAACACCTTTACTGAGCTGAGATTAGGTATGTCTTATTTTTCAAAAGACCTCAGTAGACAAAGTAAAGAAGCACGACACAAGGCACAGTGCAAAATTAACCGAACATTACAGTTCATTAGGCCCAAGTGACTCATTCTGATAATGGCAACTATTTAATGGATTCAAATAATCAGAAAATACACTTCAGTAATAGAAACATTAGAGGAAAAAAAAACTGCAGATAAAACAGAAAAAAAAAAAACAAGAGAGAGAGAGAGAGACACTAGAGAGCAATGCTGGCCTGAACAATACATTACAGGCTTTCAATACTTGCCGTTTCCGAATGGGTGAAGAAATAATACTTTGCAAATCATGCCAAAAACCTTAAAAACAGCTAGCTAGTGCACACAGGGACAAATGAGAATAAACATAGAAGTAAAACCTAAGAATTGATGTAGCCAAAGATGGTTGGGAAACAATGTGAGCAGTTTATTTTTTTTATAACAAGAGCAGGCATTCAAACTGTAATGTATGTTACCATTAAAAGCTCAAGCAACCCTTTACATTGTGTGAATGTCATTCTAAATGGACCAATGGAAATAAATACTATATTTTACTCTCAACTAAACTTGACTTTCATGAAAAATGAGGAAAGAGTGGAACAATAAGGCAGAACCTAGAATTAAAAACCTTAAAGTAAGAAAATACTATTTAGGAGTGGTTTTATGCAGGTCACTGTGTTCGCTGAATGTTGCCAAATTCCAAGTCTTGTGCAAACCCAGCATTAATTGTAGTTACCTCCCAACACTAGTTTGCGCAATCAGTGTTTCAGTACAACACGTGTTCCCTGGGGAGAAACTTGTAGCCAAACTTGGCTACATATTCTCTAAAGTCTCACACTTACTACTGCTGTTGTGTTGTTAGCTGTAGGGGAAGCCAAATCCCTGCACTCTCCCAGAGTCATGGAGGCCAAGAATACCACCACAGATGTAACCATACAGACCAGCAGGCTCTCCAGGACCCTGCCAGAAAGAGTTAAAGGAATACACTGTCATTTTATTATCTATTCAGGTCACTGCAAACATCTAAAACAAAGAAATTAACTTACTAATTATTAAACACATCAGCAGACAGGGTGTTGGGAGTACCTGATGAATTTTGCTTTTGGGTGGACGTTGCGCATGCGGTACTTGGCGAGCCGTTTGTTGATGCAGTTGAACATGGCGCCAAGAAGACCTCCAACCACACCCATCAGCACAAAGAAGGCCAGGTCCACCGCCGTCCATAAGTGACAGTTTTTATCCCCGTCTGGACACTGCAGAGAGGCACAGTGTAGCACTGAGGTCTTCCCTTTCACAGACTGAATAGAAACACTAGCACACAATTATAGCTAGCCACTGATAACCACTGAATTCCACAAGTCCGTCGCCTTTTACCTTGAACTCTCCAAAGTTGAGCAAGCCGGGGAGCTGAAACGAGCCCCACTTGTTGTAGTTGATTCCCGACCGAAAGAAGTTGAGGGTAAAGGTGGCAGACATGGAACAGAACAACTACACAGAGAGGTAGAGAAGAAGATAAATAGGTCATTAAATTTCTGTACTCTAGTTTCCTTGACTGACAATTTGCTTAAAATTCCACTTATGATATTTGTGTGGTTTCCATCCTCTCCTTATCCAATACGCCCCATTGAACCGTAGGCTTATTAATCAGTACATATTGTAAAAAGTAGGGCTGCACAATATAAAAATATTAAATCATTGTTTTAAATGATATTAAACATGCATGCTTTTTTGCTGCTTGATATACAAGGGGAAAATCTGCCTTGTTCACATGTTCCTTTTCGATTCTTTCCAATTTCATGCAGCCCTAGTAAAAAGTATTATTCCCTCACTTCTAAAATTGACTCAGCAAGTAGTATGAAACTACCATTTAAGATATGTTGTTATAAAAGTAAAGTATTGAAGTTAATCCAGACCCACATGTGGCACTTACACATTAGCTTTAGACCTTATTCACAGCACGAAATTCAGTTTTCATGAAGATTCTAACATTCATCCAGTTCCTCATTATAATTTCTTCAATTTATGAGGAAAATGGGATTCATCATTATAAGAGCAGAGCTGTTAACATTCTGCTCTTTAAAAACACACCCTGAATCTGATGTAGACTTCATGCTATGACTTTTTCCTGAAACAATATATTGGTGAATGAGGCTCATTGTTTCATGGCTCACTGCAGAATCATCAGCAAAATAATACAAGATCTGCAGCAGCATGCAGCCATGTAAATGTTGCCATGTTATATAGCATTTCTGAAAGTGTTAGCAGGTATTTTTCTTGCAAGACGTTCTAAATTTGTCTACATGCATCTGATCTATCTAATAGTATGTTTTGTTGAAACTTGGGACCAGACTGTGATTTTTTTTTTTTTTTTTTTGGAAAGCGTGTCCAGCTTTTCCAAAAGAAATTAACGTTATAAAAAAAATGGGAAAACCTATACCCTGTGAGGAATGTTCTGCTTATCTCTGTGGACATTTGGTTTAGCAGGTCTTGTGGAGTCCCACATGGTTCTATTTTGGGGTCTTTAAAACTAATGTTAAAATACCACAGCAAGGTACTTATAAGAGTGAAGAACTCAAGTGTGGGCTTAGGTCTAAGGGGTTAATCAGTCTGTTGTTACTGTGCTTTTTAGACTAATGTTTATGTAAATGATCTCTTTTTGATTGACTGTTCTGTAACAGTAGTCTGGGCTGAAAACTCTCCTGCAATGTGTCTGCATGTCCAACCGCACAAAACTGATTTTCCAAATCGGTATAGTTGTCCCGAATTCCTCACCACTTTCCACGTCAGGGCCTGGTTCCAGAAGGAAGACCCCTCCTCCAGACTGAAGAGGGTTCCCCCGATCGGGGCTCCGAATGCTGCTGCTACTCCTGCTGCTGCTCCCGCTGACACAAAATCCCTCTTATCCCTGAAGACACATGCCACAACATGAATACAGCGCTGGAAGGATGTGGGTGCTTATGGCTGAACAAAATACAGCTAATGTTTTGGTTAACATGAGATCATTGGCAAAAACCGGCCTGAACACAGTTTAGGGAGTAACCATATGGGTGGTAGACTTTTAATGGTTACAGTAAAATGAACAGTGTGTTCTCTCAGCATGTTCTTGCTTGCCCAACTGTGTATAAAATAGATGAAACAGAATGTTCTTACCTGTCACTACGAAAATAGGGAAACTGAAAGCGGATTTTCTTGAAAGTGATGCTCTGAAACTGAACAAAAACACAATTTCATTTCAGTGTACAATACTGTAGGTAGGTTGAATCTTTTCTCACACCGGGATTTCACCTAATCCTAGACCAAATTTTACCTTTAATGGAGAACAGTCGTTCAGAATGCTGTCTAGTCCAGGACTAGGCTTAATCCCTGTTCAAATTAATATACCATGACAATCACCCTGGGACCTGTATTTGCTGTTTTTCAATTTTGACAGAATCTGGCAGTTGTTCTTGACATTGTATCACATTTCATGACAGACCAATAGAAATGCCAAAAATAACCCGGAAGAAAATCTTTTTTATTGACTTTCACTGAACGGCCAAACATTTTTTTTTTCTTCTCCTGAAAAGGTGCCATTTGTGAGATTTGTGAACAAGGTTTTTGCTTGACAGCCACAATATTCACTCCATGGCCGTTTGTGGACACCCCTTCTAATGAATGCACTCAGCTACTTCCCAAGCTACACCCATTGCTGACACAATGACGTACAAATTCTCAAACACAGTTTGTCTAGCCCCTGTAAAGAAGTCCTGTCAATACAATAGGACTCTATGGAGCAGATGAACATGAACCTATTGGCACCATACCTAATGCCAGATGTGGGCTAGAGGAGTATAAAGCCCCCAGCGCTGAGCGGTGGAGCAGTGCAACTGTGTTTCCTGGACCTCATTAATGCTTTTGTTGCTAAATGCAATCAAATCCTCACAGCAATCCTCCAAAATCTAGCAGAAAGCCTTCCCTAGAATGTAGAGACAGCTCCTTCAACAAAAGCCGGATAAACTCTACCTTTGATTTCATAAGAAACAATAAACGAGCAGGCGTCCCAATACTTTTGTCCAAATAGTGTCATATGTGCATAATAATAACAATAAAACAAAGCCAGAAAATCAGTCAAAGCCAATCAGAGTGTTAAAACAGTTTCAAAAACAAATGCCTGCAGCAAAAGGTTCTGCAGCATTAGTTCAACATTCCCACTATTTTTCATGGAGGTTTAATTACAAATGGTATAAGTGGTATAATTGGTACCTGGGGTAGTCCAGCTCCCACAATGGCTCCACTGTGGATCATCGGACCTTCTTTCCCCACAAACAGACCTAAAACACGCAATGTAGCAGATACTTGATTCAGGATTGTAGTCTCTCAGAACTCCCATAATAGTAAACAGGGTATTCAGTTTGATAGTATGTTGTGGGTAATCAACTAAGAGACAGTTGAGTGGATCAGCGCAAAAACTACAAAACACCAGGTTTACAGTTTGCTAATATTAACTACACAGTAATTCATTACCTCCAGCTACAGCAAACAGGACCCCAACAGCTTTGCAGATGAAGGTCCGAAGTCGCACAATCCCTGGAATCTTCACTCCGTTCAGGTAACTTTTAATCTCTGGTATGCCCGATCCAGCTGCCACAGGCTGCAATCACACGGACGAAGAATTACAACTGTTATTTTAGCAGAACTTATGCCCGGGGACGAGCATCTCAACTATTCTTTAAGCCACGAGTACATCCAGTTAGCACTGCAAATTATTCGATTACACCATATGATATAGTGATATAGTTACACTATACGACTATAGTGAATCTGATATGCTGTTACCTCGATCAGAACCAGAACACTGGCAATGAATACGAACGCCATGTTGAAAGCTAACAGCTCAACCAAGGACAAAGCAAGACATCCATTTTCACTGCACTCTTCCACAGCTAGAAGAAAGGTTAAGGATATATGATGGGGCAAACTTAACAGGGTTAATGAATGACACTTTATTTCTATAAAAATCAGAACCCTGCTGGATATATACGTAAATATACGTTTTCAAAGGATACATCTTCCAACCAGTCTGAACTTTAGCTGGGTGAAGAGCCGCACAAAGAAATCGACAAAGATGCCAATCTGAAAAGAAATTATACACATTACAAATTCAACATTTAGCACATGTTTATGATTTTGGTGAGAACTCCAACTGGGCTGATTTTGCGGCTTAAATTTGCATAAATGAACTGTACGGACAAGGGCGTTAACTGAACATTTTCCCACATTACATCAAACTTTATTATGAAAAGAAAAACTTGGAAAATTTAGCATGATAAGGGTCCCTTCAATATCTTGCCACAGTCGAGTCTAACAAGCAGTTTAAGATTACCAAACCTTATAGTGTTCATAAATCACTCTATAGACTTTAAATGTTCAACCATCGATAGAATAACTGTATGTGAAGCTGTGATGTGAACAAATGTGATATCACAGTAGATCAAGGCAAATCACACAGTGAGGGGAACTGAGATGAGCTCAAATGATTTAATGAAAACAGTACCAGTCTGCATTAAATACCAGAATGATCCAAGTAAGCCTGCACCCGGATTAATTGTAGGTTATATGAACACAGAACTAATTCATACCAGGCCTGTAGACACTCCAATGGCAAACACCAACATCCATTTGACCGCTTCATACTTTTTAGTTTTCTACAAGAAAAGCAGACAATTAACACACTTTATATAACACAGAAGGCACAAATTGGACAGGTAGCAGTTACTGCATACGACATACTAACACCGGATGGCTCACCTTATTGTCCAGCCCCTCCAGCACTTCCACATAGGGCTCATTAATACATCTGTCATAATCCAAACTCTGTGAAGAAACACATGTTATAACATCAGCCTACAGGTCAGAGCTCTCTTTATGCTCCAGCAAATCAGACAACACAGTCACTGTCTCACCTCGTAGTCCTTCCTTGGGAGTATTTCATCCTCATCTTCCCTGGTCTCACCCAAAATTGTCTAAGAAAGAAGTTATAAGGCAGGATAATGAGGTTCATTTTCATAATAAAGGCTAAGACAGTCTCTAATGAGTGATGTGTGGGTTAGCATCAATAGGGGTGGGTGCAAAGCTGGGGTGCAAAGCAGATGGCCAGTATTGATTGCTAACAAAGGGTGCAAGCCTCCTCAATAGTCATAGCTGTCTGATTTTGCTATTTCAACCTCAAAATAGTGGGGAAAGGCATGGTATTTCATTTACAAGACTTCTAGCTGAGCCTGGTTGTATTTACAGAGCTCATTATTTTATTGTAAGGGTAATAACAATCCAACAGCACTGACCACACAACCAGTTAACAGTCACCTAGCTAGCTAGCTAGCTAACTGCTGGATAACTGATACTGCTGCGGTGGCCCATAGATTTAATCCTAATGATCAGACTAAACTGGATTACTATCCTATTTCTATCCTTCAGAAAATCACAACACAGCTACAGTTTGTTAACAGTAGTGCAGGAACACAGAGAGGGTGGAGCATCTATAGGCAGCTGTGCTAGCTAGCATCGGTCAAAACATTCTGCAATAACCTCTCCCACAGGGTCCACACGGACCAGAAACTGCACAGGATGTTCTCTATAGGAAAGAAGGGCAAAATGCATAGAAAGCTAGACGATACCAGTTCCTCTGGTGTTCTGGTTTCTCCCTCTGTGCAGCAGCACTGACAGCACAAGCAGCTCCCACAACACGCCATGTTCAACACCACTAGTGATGTCCGAAGCCTGAACGAGTCGTTCGTTTGAACCGGTTCTTTTCAATAAACCGGACACGACGATTCACAAAGAAATTGACCGCTGAGCACAACGTTTGCGTCCGTAAAATAATAATACATCGAAGATTTTTATTCAAAATCTGAATGTGTAAATTAAAATGCATATAAACAGAACACGTTGTATTAGTCGTATTAGTATAGCTAGCTACGTCTCATTTTAATTCTCGCTCCATTAGGGTATGTTTATTTTATTTCGTTCAAGCAGTACGTTTATCCTCCCTTTATGTTTAAAGATTCACCTATCTGTGAATCGTCTAAAATAATTATACCTGTGGCAGAAAAGAAAATAGTTAACTTCTCAATGAATGAACAAATTCGGATCTTCAAATCGTTTAAACGAACACTCCGAAAGAATCGGTTCGGTAAGGGAATCGAGCTTCGCATCCTCCCGTCACATTCGGCTCATGTGACGAACGTGCACGGCAAATGGTTCAAGCGCTTCCTATCAGCGCGTTTTTTGCGCAAATGTGCCAATTGAATAGAAAACAAAACAAAAAGTTACAAATTAAAACATTAAAGTAATAAATGAGTTGCTATATTGAAGTCATATACAATTAATTAAGAAACAAAAAAGACAAACACTCATAAAAAAAACATTTAAAATAATAAATAACCTGGTACCCATGCTTCACAATACGTGGAGAGGTATGGGACATTTCAGCTGGTCAGTTTTGTCTAAGATAGCTGACAAATCATGCTTTGTGAGACGCCCTCTCTTATCCCTGTTATTACGCTCTCTATATATAGCCTGTCTCTTTAACGCATTACTCAGCCTGTAGTTATAAACCCACCCCAACCCGAATCATAATCAAATCCCATCCCTGGTCCTCTAAAGTCATAATTAAGCACATTTTTAGTTTGTAAAGATAAAGCACAGGTGTATACACACACACATGCGGGTTATGAGTGAACTGGTGGACTTTTAGGAAACAGCGCTGCGTCGATTTTAAACAAAATATGATAAAAGCACTCCGCCACGGAGGGGGCGTGGCCAGTGGACACATGGCCCCGCCCCCGCCAGCTCCGCTACTATAACCCACATTCTTCCCTTATTCTGCGCGTTCATCGGATGCTGACCCTCCCCGGTACGGGACTCACCCCTGTTGTTTTGTTGTGGTTATAAGGAGACACTTGGAGGTAAACAGCTTGTCTTTTTCTTTCATTTCCACTTCAGCTGAAGCTCGCTAGGCCCGCTCAGCTGTCGCATTAGCTTCCCCTGCTAACTGGGCAGTGTGGCCGGTGTAGTGGCTGGTACTACTACTACTACTGCTGCTGCTGCTGCAGCTGCACATGTTCTGGTAAAAGACCCTCCCCTCTTCGCAGTTGTCATACATTCTCTGGCTACTGTAGAAACTAGCCCAGATCCAGAACTACTGGTGAGTTTTACTTGCTGGTGACTAGGTATTTGTGATGAGAGCAGAAATGGTAAGACATGTCTAGCAGCAGGTCCATGTGGCTGACGCTGCGTGGAGAACGTGCTCTCTTCGAGTTACCCTCATTGACGTTATGAGCTCAGGCAAGAATAGCTGGCCACAGGAGCTCAGTGATCTTAGTTAACAAGAACCAGAAATATTAGTCGCGATGTATTAGATGAAGAAAAGAAAGCTGCATTAGTTTCCTGAAGTAGTTCAGCGTGTTTCAGACAAAGAAGGAACAGCAACAAAGCAGGGCTGCCTTCTGTTGACCCATGTAAACAGGCCCACTTTACAACAGCTAGTAAAACTCTCTGCAGCACTGCACGCCTGTGCAACAACAGCTGCTTGTTGTTGTTGTTGTTGTTGTTGTTTTGCCATATGTTTACTAGTATATTGCTAATTTATTTAACATTATTTATTATTGATTAAATCCCTGTGAAATATCGTGGTGCATTTGTTTTCCAGCAGATTGTTTTGGGATTGTTATTATTTTAATTTTGTGACCTTTTATGTGACTTGATATCTACATGTAGTGGATGCAATTTCTAAGTGCTTTTACATTCTTAAAATACAGTAAAAAATACAGTTATTTTCTGGAAATGTGGTTTCTGATCAAAATCTAACAATCTGTCCACGATCGTAGGCCGTAGTTCTTTTCAGCATCAGCACTGATGGTCAGGAAGCAGGTGTTCATTAATCTGAATAAACACATAGCAAAATTAAATATTATCTACTACCGTGATACCAGGCTATATTTGGGAACTATTTGGTGATTGTGAGCACCGCCAAGTGTGCTTGGCTTCGCTTTTGTGTTTGGGATCAGCCATAAATTCTTATTCCAAAAGTACTGGAACACCACGGCCAGTTCCTTTGCTTTTGCTGGACTCCTACATTTACATATCAGTGTTAAACAACTTGGCACCGTATGTTTGAACACCACTAAAGTTACATTTTTCAAGTAAACAAACAAAAAAAAATATTGGAACATGTGACTGACGGGTGTGTCTTGTTGCCAAGGAGTGCCCTGTTAGATGTTTGTTGTTAAAAAAGTCAAGTCATTGTGAGGACAGATTGAAATTTGCAAATACAAAGATGAGCCACAAAAAATGTTTTATGGACAAGATTAGCTTCTATCAAAAGAAAGAAATGTAGAGGAAGAAAGGATCTGCACATGAAGTGCAACATACAGGCTCATCCGTCAAGCATGGTGGAGGTAGTGTCCGGGCTTGGCTTGTGTGGCTGTTTTTGGACTGGGCTCACACATCTTTATTGATGATGTAGCTGATGACGGTGGCAGCAGAACGGACTGCAGAAACATTCTGTCTGCTGGTTTAGAGAGAAATGTGTTTAGTCTAATCAGAAGGAACTTAATCATGCAGCAAGACAGTGACCCAAACACACAGCCAACACAACAAAGGGCTTTCAGTAGGGAAAAACTGACTGACTGAGTCGCCCACCAGACCTTATCCTATTGGATAAGTATCAGTGCAACAGTTTGGTGATCATCAGCTTGACGCTGCAAGCAAGGGATATGCAACAATATATTAGGTGTTATTTACTTTGATTTATTTTACAAATATGACATGCCAAGTTGTTTACCACGTCCAGATGTTCTACATTTGATTAATGAATTGTCTGCTGTGGTCATAGGTAACATGGTCAACCAGCGAGTGGACACGGGCTGGCATCCATGTAAAAGCGACTCCAGCGGTGGGAGCAACAGTGGAGAGAGTTCTAAAGAGAGCTCAAGATGTTCCACCCCAGTGCTGGACACGGACCGCACCGACCGGCTGCGGGACAAGATGAGGAGGAGACTTGAGTCTGGGGATCAGTGGTTCTCACTAGAGTTTTTTCCCCCTCGCACAGCTGGAGGGGCGGTCAATCTGATATCCAGGTGAGCACCACAGGCCTCATATCATCAGCTAAATGTGAACACTATGTCCTGATTACTAGTGTTAAAGTGATGTATTCAAGTTTGAGGTTTTTTTTATGTAAAAGTCCACCCCTGTGCCGCCACAACAGATCTGGACATTTGTTGCATGAACTCCACAAGACCTTTGTAGCCGTCCTGTTATCTGACTCTGATAAGATATCAGCAGCAGATCCTTTAAATACTGTAAGTTGTAAGGTGGAGCCTAGATGGATCACAGCAATAAGCCCTAGGCACCCATGACCCTGTCACAAGTTCACTGGTTGTCTTTCTTGCCTTTGTTTAGCAAAAAAAAAACATTATGGCTTTCCAGGACTGGAACAAATGAGCCTGTCTAAACACCTTCACTGCTGACCGAAGTCTTTTTTTTTTTTGAGACCATTATTACCAAATAATAATTTATAATAATAATAATTGAAGACAGGCAATAAAACAGGAAAGCCATCAAAGTAAATGAATACTGTGTCCAGAAACGTTGGCTTCTGCCCTTATTGTAGAGATGAGCTGATCATCAGATTTGACAAACTGAAGATAAACTCAGCCAATCACAATATCCACACGCTTCTACACTGCTGGTAGCCAATCACGGTCACACTAAGGATGCCAGCCTACATCAACATTATATAAATGTGGATGTGCAAAAAAAACAAAAAAACAAAACACAATATTGAGGGCAGGTTCCTCAAGAACCAAGGGTGAGAACTTTGCACAGTGGCTAACTTGTTTCATATCTGCATATGTGCTTCAGGTTTGACCGCATGGGATCCGGAGGCCCCCTATTCATTGACGTAACATGGCATCCAGCAGGAGACCCCGGCTCAGACAAGGAGACGTCCTCAATGATGATAGCCAGTACAGCTGTAAATTACTGCGGCTTGGAGAGCATCCTGCACCTGACCTGCTGCAAACAGACGAAAGAGAAAATCACAGCTCACCTCAGCAAAGCCAAGCGCTTGGGGCTGAAGAACATCATGGCTCTAAGGGGAGGTAAGGTAATCGAGGACTGAGTTTTATATATAGCATATTGAACACTGGGCTTCTGTTCACGCCATATACTGATACCTAGTTAATAGATGTTTAGGATGTGTAATTATGGAAGAAAACTTCTATACAGATCCAGTGGGGGCTGACTGGGAGGAAGAAGAAGGAGGCTTCAACTATGCTACAGACCTGGTGAAGCACATTCGCCAAGAATTTGATGACTACTTCGACATCTGTGTCGCTGGTATGCATTAAATCGAAGTATAGCTTCAGAAAACTTGCTTACTCAACTTTTACAATACAAACTGGCAGTCAGTTTTTATTTCATTTGAAGCACTGAATATTATTGGTCTTGAAATTGTAGCTATTTCTCTCAATGACCAATTTGCGCAATGCCAGGTTACCCAACTGGACATCCAGAAGCTGAGAGCTATGATGAGGACCTGAAACACTTGAAAGAGAAAGTGGATGCAGGAGCGCATTTCATCGTGACGCAGCTCTTTTTCAGAGCGGAGACTTTCCTCAAATTCGTCAAGGACTGCCGAGCCATCGGCATCACCTGTCCCATTGTGCCTGGAATCTTCCCTATACAGGTAACGCCAGTTAAAACCTCCAGACAATGAAACACATGTCTTTTGAATAGGATTTGGCTAAGGTGCTCTCTATCCTCTTTCAAAAAGTGTGTTTATACATAGTCATCCAATGTGAAACTATATGTTTTTTTGGCTACAGCAATTAGTTCACCGCCTGAGGACGTAATATCTTTGTTTTGTAAGTGTAATGATGCATTATGTTCATGAGATGCACCTGGCTTTTTAGAGAAAGCAGTTCACAACATGAAGTGCTGTGGGCTTTTTTTTTTTTTGCATCATAACATTTGCAGCAGCAATCTGAGAAACTGCATAATAAATTAGTTGGTTTGATCATAGTCCTATCAAATCATACTCAGTATTTTTGCAATAGTCAATAACATAAATTATCATTAATTGCTGGGTTCTCATGCCTTCCCTCACA
Organism: Salminus brasiliensis; assembly: GCF_030463535.1. Lineage (NCBI taxonomy): Eukaryota > Metazoa > Chordata > Actinopteri > Characiformes > Bryconidae > Salminus > Salminus brasiliensis. The sequence goes on along the minus strand of NC_132883.1, from coordinate 37,649,114 downwards.
GGGTTACCATTCGCTGCGGCAGCTGGTCAAGCTGTCGAAACTGGAGGTGCCAGAGGAGATCATGCAGGTAATCGAGCCCATTAAGGACAACGACGCTGCCATCCGGAACTATGGCATTCAGCAGGCTGTGGAAATGTGCAAGGTTCTCCTGACCAGCGGGGACGTGCCTGGCCTGCACTTCTACACACTCAACAGAGAGGTGGCCACCATAGAGGTGCTCAGACAGCTGGGCTTGTGGGCAGAGGACCCTAGGTGAGTGAGCGAGTCAGAAATAAGGCTTTAGCTCCATAGTGCTCCCAGTTTAATGCCTGGCTTTCATTGGTGATGGAGTGGAATAGTTTTTAATGTATTTATTTATTTTTGTTTCTTTTAAAGGCGACCTTTGCCATGGGCTATAAGTGCTCACCCCAAACGGAAGGTTGAAGATGTTAGGCCGATCTTCTGGGCTTCGAGGCCAAAAAGCTACATCTACAGAACTCAAGACTGGGATGATTTCCCCAATGGAAGATGGTACGTTTTCTCAACAATATATCAATCTAACAATATATTATTACATTAAAAACACCGGCCCAATGCTATGTATGCCTCTGACCCAATGAGGCATGGACTCTACAAGACCTCTGAAGAAGTCCTGTGGTGTCTGGCATCAAGACTAAGCATCAGATCCTTCAGGTCCTGCCCATGACTGCCCATGGCTCTGTCACTGACTCACTGGTTGAACCTACTTTGGCCACTTTTGTACCACTTTCTATTCATACTCCATGTAGATAGCACATCGAATAGTACAGAGTGTTTGGTTTTGTTATTTTGGTGCCCATTAAGCCCCAAAATAGCAGGATTCTGAAAGATCACGAGGAACACTCTGTATATGCAGCATTCTTCAAATGTAAATGTTGCATCTGGAATGAACTTGAGTTAGACCTTTTGTTAATCCCCTTGTGCATGAACTAATGAGAACACTGGCTAGGAAAATATTGCACAGTCAATTGTTCAAATACATAGCCACCGTGTTGCAGGAGATGATATGTGTAAAAAGATTGTGATGCAAAAGCCGAGATATAAACTCAAATAGAAGCTGAAATCCTGCTCGTTGACCTGATTGTTTATTTTATTCCTCAGGGGTAACTCCTCGTCCCCAGCCTTCGGCGAGCTGACGGATTATTATTTGTTCTACCTGAAGAGCAAGTCCTCTAAAGAGGCCTTATTGAAGATGTGGGGAGAGGAGCTAACCAGCGAGGACAGCGTGTATGAAGTCTTCACTGACTATATCGCAGCACAGCCAAACAAGAGCGGACACAAGGTAGATTGAACGAGGGTCCAGGTTTTCCTTAGATAATGAATCATTGCAATCAGAGGCTTCAAACTATATTTGTTCAATATGCTGGGAATATTAAAGGTTAAAACATGCAGATTTCAAAACGTAGTGAATTATTACGTTACCACCAATTAGACCATAATATGTGCCCAGTTACAAGACTGCTTTAACCTGATTTCTGTGCATCTACCACATCTGTAGCACTCTGACAATTCTACTCCCATGAAAATAATAGTGCTTGAAAGCTGAATGTCTTGATTTGTGCTCAACACTCTAGGTGATGTGTCTGCCATGGAACGATGACCCTTTAGCTCCAGAGACAAACATGCTGAAGACGGAACTGGAGAAGGTGAATCGCAGAGGTGTGCTCACTATCAATTCTCAGCCCAACATCAACGGCAAGCCTTCTTCTGACCCAATTGTGGGGTGGGGACCACCGGGCGGATATGTCTTTCAAAAGGTAGGAGATTCAAGGAAAGAACTGATCTTGAATATTGTAATGTCATGGTTACTGGTTTTAAGCTTCACCAACTTTGCTTTGATTTTTTTATGTATGATTTTTTTTTTTGTTTCTTTCTTTATTTAATACAGCTCCCAGTAAAGAGTAATTATATTATGCAACTTGTATCATTTAACATTGTTGGCCAGGAAAGAATAAGCAAGTTACACTTACACTATATTTGGATATTGCTGCATTTGTCTCCAACCAAAAAATATTTCCTTTTGCTAATTAACAGGCATACCTAGAATTCTTCACGTCAAGTGAAAATGTTAACGCACTTCTCAAAGTGTTGAAGAAATATGAACCACGTGTAAACTACCACATCGTCAACGTGCAGGTAAAATACACTCGAGTCATTCTCGACCACTTCCAGATTATTAACGTATTAACATCAGACCATTTGTGTGAGCTTGCTCTTAACATAACTTTCATTTCTGTTGTAGGGCAAGAATATTACAAACGCCCACGATATGCAACCCAATGCTGTAACGTGGGGAATTTTCCCAGGCAGAGAGATCATTCAGCCGACGGTAGTGGATCCAGTCAGCTTTATGTACTGGAAGGTGAGGAGTATTCCGCACACGCATTGTTGTCATCATTAGAAAGTCAAGAAATCATCTCAAGAAAAGAAAAGCTTACAGCAAATCCTAATGCTTAGTAGGATCGCAACAAACCACTATTTTGAGAATGAATAATTTATTATTTGGATTATAAATTACTCAATAAACAAGTAAGCTATCAGCTTTTAAATGTAGCTTGTTTTATGCATTTGAGATAAAAATATAGCAAAATAATCTATTAAAAATGCATTAAAAGTTGTTTTAATGAACTTCCCCCTAAAAAACAGATGTAGAACAGTTTTCTCCTAATCAGTTTTTCCATAATTATTCACATTTCTGTTCCCATGTGCAATATGAATTGTACTGTGACACTGCAATTTCCTTCAGGATCAATAAAGTGCTATCTTATTTGGATCAGGGAGAGTCCATGTGAGTCATTTTTAGCTTTCAGTTTGAAAGTATTTTTTACTGCTACTGGTCACTTTTTTTTGTTTTGACACAGTCTGTATGTGATTAAATGGTTTAGTGGGTTAATGACCTCTTTCTTTCCCTGAAACTGTGCACCACAAGCTGATAACACTTGATGATCTGCGTATAGCTACCCTTCCGCCTTTTGGGCATCGATACTTTGATTTTCAGATCTTTAGAACTTTCAGATATTCGTAGTTTAGCTCGTGATGAGTGTTCTTAATTTACAAATGATAATGTGTCATTTGACCAAGGGTACCCAAATGTTTGCATATGTGTGGTATGGGCTTTTTATTGTCCAGGCTGCACCTGCTGTAAAGATAATTTGATAGGGAACTCACCTGAGCTTCGGCATTCCACTGATAAAACCATGCTCTTGTTCCTGCAGGACGAGGCGTTCGCTCTGTGGATCGAGCAGTGGGGGAAGCTTTACGAGGACGAGTCTCCTTCACGAATGATTATCCAGTACATCCATGACAACTACTTCCTGGTCAACCTAGTGGACAATGACTTCCCTCTAGACAGCTGCTTATGGCAGGTCATCGACGACATGTTCGAACTGCTCGACGCACCTCCAGAACCTCTGGATCAAGAAAACCTACAATAGCTTTAAAATACACCTTCCCTGCTGCTGCTTCCCTCGAAGACTACACATAAACACTCACAGAGAGACAGATCACTATTACATTCTACTGTAATATCAGCTACTTATCCCTTCACACATCTTGGAGTTGTTACATAAACATGCTGATGAATTTTATTTTGTTTACGGCATGGAAAGTAACTTATGATTAATGCAGATCAAGAGCACTATTTTACAACGTAGGACTGGACAAGTATAGAGATATGGTTGAGAACCATAACACACTCATACCATGCAGGACGTAATTTCCCATATCTTTGATGGCACGCAAATTTGTAGGGATTACTGTGACTGCCTTTTTATTATTGTTTTTTAAGCTGATGGTTTTAAAGCTATTTATAAATAGTATTTTGGCTGTTGCACATGTCTAAAGTCCAAGGATGTCAAGTTTCTTTGGGGGAACTTTCTGCTTTTTTTTTTTTGTTTTATCTTGCCAGCTTAAATAAACACTCGCCCACACAAAACGGCAACCTTGCTGGGTTTTAAAGAGACCTGGTCAGAAGCTTGACGTACAGATATTTACTTGTGAAGTCATCCAAGGCCAAAGATGGTGACAGTGATTTTGATTACTATTGTAATCTGAAGAAAATTGTTTTTCATTGCCTTGGGTCTTTTTTTTTCTCCTCTTTTTTATTTTTTAAATAAAAGGTCCTTTGATTTTATTTTTCTTCAGTTCGTGCATTGCTGATAAAAGAAGCACAATAAACCACTCATTTCCCACACATTCTTTATCAGAGCTGTTCTTCTGTGTCATTTTTCCATGTAACTTTGGGTATTTTTTGTCACATTGCCTTGGGTTACAGTAGACTATAAAGTCAGTTGAAGTTGAAACTGTGCCAAAAGTAAAAGCATTGCTGGGCACTCCCATCAGCTGATGTTACGTCGAGGCCAGTCTTCTGGTCATGCATTTTGGACTCTCGTCTCCGGCTGATGATCTCTTGCCTTGGAACATAACACCAGTTGGAACAAGGCCAGACAGCAATTCCCATTTGCTACCAACCTCATAAAAAGTCTGCATTGGATGGACAGGACTGATTCAATGTATACTGGCGATGCCTAAGAAGAACTGCTTTTGGTTCCATAAAAACAAACAAACATGAATTTAACCTTTCAACAGGTTAATTACACTCCTTAACAGACCTGGCTCTTTATGGAACCAAAGGTTCTATGGTATTGTTTAATGATTCAATGATTTAATGACTGGGCCTGAGGCACACGCAATCAGCCACCACCTCCTACCAAACTGCCGCTAATGCAGTGTCATCAGGCAACCAACCAGCCTGCAGGAAATCGACGAGTTCCCAGCTCTAATGCGTCAGCTAGGAGATACCTGTGCCGGCCAGAATCACACTAAAGTGACTTGGGGGTAGAGCAGGAGGCCAATTGTACTTCCATGGCAGGCAGCATGACCCAAAATTCAATTCAGCGATCCACTGGTCATAAAACTAAGTGGCAGTGCCTTGGTCGCATTATTTTATATCTTTTTGTTTATACATCAATCCAAAAAATTACTCAGAACGAAAAGTTCAATAATCTGACGACATTATTGAAACAATATTAGATGTTTAGGCCCCGTCTACACATATACAGCTAATTTTTTAGCATTAGGTTTTGTTTTTTTGCCTACTGAGGCAGTGTAGTAATCTAGTCTACTATTTAATAGGGCGCTAAAAATGGATCATGACAACCCAGATAAACATTCTTATCTAGCCGTAACCTGTCAGTATCTTGGCAATGTCAGGACGTATTGTCACCTTTGTGATTCGATTACAGAGACCCTTACCCTTACTACACTGCCCTCTAAAGCACTGACTAGTGAAATGCATCAAGCAGCAAGGCATCAAGTCAACTACTTCCAGCCTTTCAGTTTCAGTCCCAGCCTTCAGAACCCTACTCAGTAGTTGTTATCTTTAAAGGGGAACTTCTTCTTGACTAATGTGGTTTAAGTTGTTTTCACTTCAACCACAAGCATGACTGAACATGCAGCAGATCATGACAGTTCATTCAGTAGTAGTACTTGGCACTTACAGCATAACACCTCAGAGTCCAATCACGGTTTCAGGGGCTTTGACTAGTCTTGATTCCAGGGTGTTCTTCTGGGCAAAGGGGGCTGATTTTGGATTTGGTGGGGGAGGATGGCTTATGACTGTACGCTGGTTTGTGACCGTGCTGGTTAGGAATGTCCCATGTTACATAATCAACCCCACTGACCTTCTGACTGCAAGTGGTGCCACGTGTCTCACTCTCTAGCTCCAGCTACTTCACTCCTGAGTAAAGCAGCCTATTTATCAACACCTGTCCCATGAGGTCGGGCTGCCCTGGCAGACAGTTCTCTGGAGATCGGATAGAGAACACATTAACAGATCACTGACCCATTCTTCCATTTCCTCTTAGAGAACACTGATAAGATTATTACAAATATTAGTACTAAAAATGACAAACGGTGCACTTTCTCTTGTATAATGTCATATACTTCAGCAGATTTGAAGTTATTTGTCTAAAATTCTATATAATTAGGTGTCATTTTATGTATTTTTTTATTCAAATGTTCCTCCAATTTGTAAGTCATATACGATTCCCACCCAATAGCTAGGACTCCCCTATCACACTATGCTACCAGTGCTAGCAGGGTAAAGGCTGGCAATGTGCTTCCTCCAAGTCACATGAAGCCAGCCAACAGTCCAACACCACAGGACAGGTAAACACTGCCAGTTCTGGTTAGCATTAGATTGAGTGATGGGGGGAGAGGGAGGGCCATCCTGCCCACCTAGAAAGAGCGAGGCCTGTAGTGCTCCATGGGACTCCCAGCCATCCATGCCCTGGGCTGGGGCATCTCTGGGAATCGACTCCACAATTTCCTAATTACAGGGCCAATGTTTAGATGGCTGTGCCAAAGCCAAGAGCCAAAGCCATTTTATTTACACTCCAAAATGACTAGGTTGACTAGGACTGAAGGTTTTCAAGTAAATCAGTGTATCCAGCAACACACAGCATCATTTTATTTGATAACTTTCAGGGCTGAAGCTTTTAGAGATTCTCTTCTCAGGATTTCTATCGCCACCCCTGTCAACAAGTCTAACTTGGTAAGTTAGAAGTAACTAACAATGCTTTTTACATCAAACCACCCTGAATGATCTTGTTCACATGCTTTAAATAATGCTAAGCTGATCACATATTTTATTATTCTACTGCAGATTAAGATTATTAAGCAGAGTTAATATTCAGTAATTCAACATGTGGTGGAAGTTCCATTGACTGACTCGTTATATACCCTCTGGGTTTTGGTGTAGCCTACTTCTCCTTACTACATGCTATAGTGTGAAAATGAGACACTAGCCAGATACTGTATAAGGAAAACCCGTGAGACACGTTTAGCCAGGCCTTAGCCATGTGCACTCTGAGGAAAGCTTTATGAACACCGCAGAGGTTTTATTCAGATTCCAACAGGTGTGCATAGCTGTGCTGTGTGAAGAAGGCAAGCTATTTCAAGAGTCATGTGAGAGTCAATACATATATAAATCTGTGGCTACTGTTGATACTGCATAACACAACATTACCTCACTTTCTGTTGCATTACAGGCATTTCTGTGATGTTCCAGGCCAAATGTGTTCCAGTTCCAGATGGGATCTGCTCTATTAGCTCCAGCACTGGTACTGGGCATTGGATAGGTGCCATCTCTATATACAAATAGTATAGTATTACCTAGTTCAAATGTTGGCAGTTTATACTTTCAGGAGGAGAAGAACACAGAAAGACTGAGCTCTAAAGATATAGGGCTGCAGGAGAAGCGTGCTGCTCTGAGTGCTGCCAAAGTGGGCAAAGGTCATGAAAGCAGGGAGTTCTTGGAAGGAGTGAAAGTGAATCCTGTCAAGATGCAGGATTTAATATAGCCGACATCTTCTTTTATTTAAGGGGTAGGATCTACTGAATATGACAGAGTGTAGTGGTTGCCATGTTGTGCCAGTGGTCGACATGAAGGTTAAAGATAAGATGACTTCCAGAAAGTTATTAGTAATGAGGGTGTCAAGTTAACCGTAGTCCTGAACGTTCTGCCATTCTCGACCGAACGCTCTGCAGGTCAGTCACAGGGAGTAGGAGCGAGCTGGAGCTCTGCTGGGCAGGAAGCCTAAGGCAAGGGCCCGTCGCCACCACAAACGAAGCGCCTGCCAACAGTCACACACAAAAAAAATCCTGCTTGAACAGTGGACACAGATAAATCGACTATGATGTAAAGGCTTGGAACCCCTAATATGAATCATTTTTTGTTTAACTATCAGAAATCTATTAATATAACTATCAATATTTCAAGATCTGCTTTTAAAAAAAAAAGGCAAATTAATGCTTGTATGACTTCATTATTAATGCTAACTGCTCTCTCAGGCATCTCTG